>NC_142173.1:24619661-24913168 GCF_029865625.1 Vigna umbellata
TAATCAATTATCACAAGTTAAAATAGAAAAAGGTTGCTCGTGGCAATAATCGATTATCAAAGGGGATAATCGATTATCATTGTTAATTTGATATTATTCAGGGTTCGGCAATAATCGATTATCACTAAGGATAATCGATTATCACGTTTTCTAAAATCCCATAACGGTCTCAAATATCGATTATTGTGATAATCGATTATCACTAGCAGTTGGGGGCAGGTTTTTCAGTTTCTGACCCTTGGCCTATATTTACACCTTTCCTAAACCTTTAAGAGGTAAACTAAGATTTTCGATAATACAAAATTGTTCTGAGGAAGTTCTCAAGTCTTAGAGAGAGTTCAATCAAGTCTTGTGAAAAGGAGAAGCTTGTTTAGTATGTCTAAGGTCGAAGCGGTTCTCTTCAAGTTGATTGAGCTTGGTTCTTTCCATCCTGTGTCGAAGGAAGGTGTTTTCTATTTCTAAATCTTAGCATTATTTTTTTTTTTAGGGTTTGACGTAAAAGGAATTACGTTAGGTGATGACATACCTAACATAAATATTGGCTTTTAAATATAATCTTAGTTGTAAATATACACAATTAAACCAAGAAAGATTAATTAACATTAATAACTCATAACTAACACATTTTACGCACACACACATGTTCCTACTTTCTACCTATTAAGAGAAATTCTTGTCTCCTCAAATACTTTTCAAGGACTCTCATATACCATGTACATTCATTATCTCCGCATAGGTCTAAGGAACACAACACCTTCCAAAAGACAAGTAGTCCATAAGTCTCACAATGAATTGACACCTAACTCATGTTAAATTCTATCAACTCATAAACAATAACTTGATGTAGTGTTGACTATTCGTTACATCTACTCCATAAAGTATAATGCAGGAATCTCCTTTGATTTGTCATTATCTTGTGTATTAATCTATATGATTAATAAAATTAGCAAAAATAAAAATATTCTTTCAGCAATGAGATCCAATAATTGACACAACAATCACATCTAAGCTAAATTATCATCCCAGATATTAGTCATTTCTTAATCACAACAAATATGTCCATTCAATCGAATATTCATATGTTATGTTATTACTTGTTTTTCTTGCTTAGATGTGTTTTGGTTGTTGAGTAATATCCAAAATAACTAATGTCTTTTTCTGCATTAGTGATGTCAAACTAAATCTCATTATATAACTTTTAGGATATAACTTTATTAACACGATATCTGTGAATCATGTCTCACTCTTTTCTAATTATTACAATACATTTACTTCTCATTCAATAGTACTATCTTTCTCATTCGGTATGTTCATTTCCTTACTCCTCTTTTTTACCTATTACATAATACAAACTTTAAAAAAGAACTTATTACATCTAGTTAAGTATAAATCATTACATAGGGAAATGTTGTTGGAGCATTCAATAGCCACTTAATATCACTTTTTTATAAAAAGATTATAGATTTTTTTTCTCATTCGAGTATCCATTTTGTCCATAAGATTTCATTGGAGGAGAAAACAATCAATACTAACATTGTGTCACTCAAACACTTAAATTAATACTAAAACAACTAAACTATTATTTGAGTGTTAATGTCTTCAAATATCATCACATTAACCTCAGTTAAGGAATCATATATTTATTTGAGCCTCATATCTAATAGTTACAAATTAAATTTGAATTCCAAATCAACTAAATTATAAATCAAGTTTGAATTCCATTTCAACATAGACAAATTTTGTGTTTAGAAAAAAAAAACACCATTTTCTATATTAGCCTATGAAGGTAAAAATTAAAAAGAAACTGTAAAATTATAATGTATCAATTACTTTTTTCAAAATTATAAAAATAATGACTAAACTAACGATATTAACTTTAAAAACTGAAATAATATTAAATAATTAAATTATAGAGTAATTTAATATATTATCATTTGTCTTCATTTTGTTTGTTTAGAAACTAACCAACGTTTTCCATTAGAAACCAAAATATTATTTTATCATTAAAAAAAAAGTTTTGATTCTTTTCTGTCTCTCTATTCTAAAGTGTCCATATTTTCCATGTATTATTACTTGTTGAGGAAGATTTTCCTCTTTGAGGGTTTAACTTTTTCCATTTACCATCTACCTCAACTATTGATGTACCCCTAATTTATCAATCCTTTTGCATTTGGTTGACTGATGAATCTTTTTGAAGTAAAATAAGTAAAATGACAAAAAAAAAATGCTTGAATATACTGGTATTATAATCTAATTATAATCTATTAAATTATTGAATTTTCATCTTAGTTCTTCTTGGCGTTTTAAAATTTTATATCCTGATAATTGTTTTATTTTATCTAAATAATATTATCTAAGTCGCTTTTCTTCATAGCTGGAATCATTATATAAGCTACTTTTAAGATTGATTTTGTGATCAAGGACCAAAAACATATATTTCGTAATTAGAGACAAAATCAAAATGTAATAATATCAAAGAAAAAGATTTATTTAATCTTATGCCTTATCCTTATTCAATAAGACGTAAAGTTTCAATTTTTTTAAAGCAAATTTTAATATCTTCAAAATTGGTTCGTATTACAATAGGTATCTCTAACAAAAATTGTTTAAAGCTAACATGTCAATCCGATCAATATATTAGTATTATTACATAACTAAACTTGAATATTTATTAAACCTTGAGTATTAAAGATAAAAAAAATGGATAGGTGACTTCAATTGTAATATGTTAATCTCAAACTGATAGTGATTATGTGACTTATTTGTTGAGAAAATTACATGACCATATTTCATAAAAAAAAAAAGTGTAACCTCCTGAACAATTTGATTAGTAATTTTTTTTTTTAAAAAAAAATTCTGTGTTGAAAAAGTTTCGCATTTTCAATAGAGAAACTCCTAAAAGCTCTTTTAGTTTATATAGTGGTATCCAAATGTATCATAGTGCTCATTTTAATACTTTCAAAGAAAATTAAAATGCGTTTGCTAAAAAGCAACTAATTACTTCCTTTTTTTTCCTGTATGTCTTGTCCAACATCAAACCAAAGAATCTAACATATCACTCATCCAATCGTCATATATAAAACCCTAACGCTTAAGTCACCAAAAGTTTTGGTGAAAAAGTGAAAAAGTAAAACGAAACATATTTGATAACACTACGTACTCTCTTTTGTATTTATAGTATGTTGAATTATTGAATGGTTGTTTCATTCTTACCATAACTACAATATTTGATTCCCTTTGCTTCATTAATTTTGAAAAGTTGTTAATTAACATATATTCAATTCCTACTCCACTCTCTCAATATATTTACACTTCTTTTTTTACTTTTTACTTTTCTGCTTTACATGATCCTAATCAAGATTAGAACTTATGATATCATGCATTCTACTTTAATTCCCACTATAGGTTAGTTTATTTTTACTTTTGACCAGTTGCGAATTTAAAAACTCCTTTACGACAACAACAAAACTTTTTAAAAAATTTATGAGTTTTCACAAATTTTATGAATGAAAAAATATTTAAATTATGCAAATTAAAATTTCCCATTATGCATTTTCATACTTTAAAAAATTTTAATTAAATTCTAAGTTTTGAATAAATTTGTGTTTTTAATCTACTCTCCTATTAAATTTTTTATTTATTAAGTATTAAAAGAATTTATGTTTTCCAATACCTGTCATTTTAAGGTTATTACTTTCTCTTGTAATTTTGGTATACTTTTTTGCATATAGTAAGAAATGTGAGACTTTTTTTTATTAATGTAAAACAATATTACGATTAATGTAAAACAGTATGTGATTTTTATTTTGTTAATTAAAATGTGTTGGATAATAATGGATTTTCATCCTAAACTTTAATACGAACTAGAATTCATCCATATCCCAAAATTTGATAAAATTAGTTTTCAAACTTTAAAAATATGAGATATAGTCCTTCTAATCTAATTGCACTAATTTTTTTTTACATATCAAACAGAGTTTCATGTTGATTTTGATTTATTTACACTATTTAATGTATTTGATGTCTTCTCAAATGTCAACTTGGAAGACAGATTAACATATAAACAAAATTAATACAACTAGATTAAGATGTATAAAGTTAAAAGACTAAAATATATTAAAGTTTCCTACATGAATAAATTTTAATTTCGTATCCAAAGTTTAGAGACAAAAAAAATATAAAAAAAAATTATTTTATTTATATATATATATATATATATATATATATATATATATATATATAAAGAAAAAAAAATTGGACGGGCATAATCCCCTCAAAACACACCCAACTTCGCCATTGATTTTTCCAAAAATTTCTTGATTGTTTAGGTGATGACATATAAAGCAAAGAAAAACATGATGATATTAACAACCTATGGCTAAGAAAAAGTTCATAAACTAGAACTTCTAGGCATCTAGAGGAAGGTTTTTGTTTGAATATTCTCTTTTATCTTAGTTTTCTATCATATTAAAACTAACCCAATATTTTATCTAATTCCCTTGAGTTTTTAATTTTTTTATTTGTGTTCTTCTTTTAATTTGTATATTTCTATATTTGATTTGTGAAAATTATCTGATTTTTTTTGTGTTTTTTTGTTAATTTGTAGTCCCAATTAACTGTTACATTGATCTTACACGAGTTTTGAAGGAAAATATTTGTTTGTGTTAAACTGCAAAATTAAAAAGAAACAAATATATATTGAAAAGAAACAAATATATATTGAAAAAAATAGTGAATCTAAGTAAAAATGAAACAAATATATATTGAAAAAAAATAGTGAATCCAAGTAAAAATGAAACAAATATATATTGAAAAAATAAAGTAAGGATCCAAGAGTAAAAATAATAAAAATTTGTACAGAGTTCAATACAAATTATTATGTTACACTATTGTTTATGATTGTTAATATATTAAATTATATTCTATTAGTTTTTTAGAGTTTCTCAATTGTCTTATTTATGATTGTTAATATATTAAATTATATTCAGTCATTTTTTTTAGTCTTTGAGTTGTCTTATTTAACTCTTTATGCTAGTCCTGTAATTTTTTGATTTTATTATTTTATGTTTTTTAAAATTCCTTGAAGTTTTGTTTAGAATTTTGTATTTTCTTTAAACTCTTGAGTTATGATTTAGATCTCGTAACACTTTTTACATTGTTTGTTCACTTTTTTCTTAAGCTACTAGAGTTCTCTACCAAGCACTAAAGGGGATATAAGTGGAAAAAGGCAAGAAAGTACTTAAAAAAAAGTCTATTTGTGTGATATACGAGTGGAATTTGAGTGAGACACTTTCTTGCAAGACATGGCTTCATTCCAAAATAGTGATCCTCCATCACCTAAGGTACTTATTGATGAGTGTATATTTGTGTCCTCGTTTAACCTATCTTCTTTGTTATTGTTTCTATTTTTTTAAATCTTTTTATAATTTCATTTATTTCTATCTTTAGTTATTTTATTATTTAATGTTTTACTTATTCTATTTATCTTTATCTTCTTCATTATTTTTATTTTGCTAATCATTTGGTATAGTTTAAATAAGAACTAATTTGTTAAGAATCAGTTTTGTCTTCGTTAGGAGACAACTTTGAAGGCACTCAACCTTTACTAATCTTTCGACCAATATTAAAAGTTGTTATAGATAAATAATATTAATTTCATCGCTTCAATGACAACATTATCACTTATACAGTAACCCTAAAGGCCTCTTAAGGAGGTACCAAGTTACTTAGACAGTAACCCTAGAGTCCTCTAGCCTGTGGACCAAGTTACTTAGGAAATAACACAAAGCACCAAATTACTTAAACATAGGCAAAGCATAAAAAGCAAAATAAATGTCACATTCAAACATGAGCATCGATTACAAATTACAAGTCCAATATATAGTTAGGTATTACAAGAGTTCAAAACTAAACAAAAAATTCTAAGCAAAGTTCAATAGGTCCGATCAATGACCTCCTCTACATCCTCCCTAAAAAGAGCATTGACTACTCGCCAATTTCAAAATCATTCTTGTCCTTAGAGACCCCCCTCCACATCAGCAACAAGGGCATGTTTAAACATATCCTTGTCCACATCAAATTGTCCTAGTTCTAAACCAGAGCTAAAGGTGGCCTTCCTCGTTACCTTCTCAAACCTTGTAATGTAGGCTGCTAGCCTACCAACCATGAAGTTATAACCCTCCTCATCCAAATGAACTACTTCAACTTCGAGGCCAACAATCCTCTCATTCAAAGGAGTCACCTTTTCTTGGAGAGCCTCAGCACTTGTCTTAGCCTCTTTGACTTTTACTACCAGGGCTACCTTTTCACCCTTTAGATGTTTTAGCTCGAAGGATAGTTGAGCAGCATGGATAGAGCTTTGTGCTAACTCTAGGTCTTTGCTCATCAACTTCTGGCTAACCTCCATGTATAGGCCAACAGGATGTCCTTCTCAGTCTTCGCCTCAACCACCACCACTTAAAGAGTCTTAATGGCCTCATCATCCCTTTTAGTCAAGTAACTTCTACCCTCAGGCTTATAAGCTCCTTCCCTTTCTCTATGACATTCCTCTCGCTTTCACCTAAGCGGGCAATGAGTCTGAGCATCCCCTTCTCATCTTCCATGAGCTTGGCCTTCCACTTGTTGATCTCGGTCATGTAACCATTGTAGAAGCACATAATATCCATATACCTATCTATCTAATTTCACTTTAGTCCATATTGGTCTTTAGGTTGCCCTTCTTCAATAACTCTAAGTCATAGGGGTTGGGAAGAGATTCACTATTGACGAACTCCCCACGCATCTCCACATGTCACAAAGAGGGAACATCTGGCGCAATGGCCGAGGCAGATCACCCTAAGATTCAAAGACGACAATGAGGGAGCGCCAACAAAATATGCACCACCCAAGGGGGCGTCTGTACTGACTCCTTAAGAGCCTCTTCAACATAAAGGTGTTACCTAAGCTCGACTTCCTCGTAAACTCACACATGCTCCTTGCATACCTCACTAACAATCAGGTCCACCACCGCCATAAACACACTCTTCTTATCAGGCTCCTCGATGAAAGCTATAACAGATTCGGAGCCACCACATTTTGTTCCTTTGTAGGATAAGTCATTTTAAACTTTTGTTTCTTTGTAGTTGAAGAAACCACCCCAGAAGTTAGCCTGTTCAACTTAGCCTTTTGTTTCTTCTCATAAGCAGTTCGCTATGCTATGTAATCAAAGCCCCTCAATGACATGATCTTTACAAAACAAGAATAAAGATTCATTCAGTTAAGAAGCAATCATAAGAAGAAATCGACGATCTTACCTTCAAAGAGAGCGATAGGATCATTAGCACTAGGGATGCAAAGCATGTCCCAACAATTGATGGGCCAAGGAAGTTGTCCAATAAGTTTGACACCCTTCTCCTCCTCAACGTTTAGCATACCATCAAGTATCATATTGAACATCTTAGGGAACATTCAATATAGGGGAAACCAATGTGCCTGAGTACTAGGAAACAATAAGTATTATAGCTCGGCCTTAAGAGATAATGATCTCTATTTTGAATAATTTATTCTTAAAATTCTTAAAATATTGTGTATAGATAGTAAACAAAGAGATGTGTCAGGCACCATTTAAAGAAACCTAACCAATCTTAACTTCATTCTCCATCTGATAAAAGAACATGAACATTTGGGGAGTATGGGTTAGACCAAGCTAACCACACACAATCTCAAAGGATTTTACAAACCCCCAACTATTGGGGTGGAGTTGGCGAAGAGTTATGAAGAACGTAGACAGGAAACCTCTCTCGAGGGAAAAGAAACACCAAACTCCTTGAAATACTTGTTAACGAAAACAATTTATTTTTCCTTCTCACCAGAAACAAAAGAATACTCTATCTCTAAGAGAGCAGGGAAAGGTAGTGATCCCATCCAAAAATATTTTGAAGCTGGAAGCAGGTAGCTCAACCAGTGCCACAGACGATGCAACCTTCTTACCTTACGCTACCTGCTTCTTTTTCTTCTTCCTCTTTTCTTGGGAAGCCCTAAAGGTGACCCTGAGGAAACCATTAGAGAAGAAGTGGCAACGAGAGACTCTAGTAAGAAAACTCTCTTAATAGAAGAGGCAAAAGAAGAACTCTCGCTCATAGGGGTAATTTCCCAAGCTAGTAAGGAACAAAAACGACCATAGCCAATATCAGAAAAAGAGGAAGAAGACATGTCTATATAACAATCAAACTAGAAGAAAGGATAAGGAATATGAACTTAGTCAAGAAAAGAATAACTGAGAGAAATGTTGAGATAGGATAAGAATGAAGAATAAGCAACGTATAAAAGCAAGGAATTTGAAATGAAATGACTATTAGTCAAGCAAAATTTCCTTCCCATGCATAACCCTCAGTGTTTCATTCTTTGAGTTCAACCATTAAGATGTAGTCACATCATCCTCGACCAAAACCATTTAATGTGAATCGACGTTTGGCACTGTAGAAAATCATTGTGACATTTCAGAAAAAACCCTCATTAATTTTCTATAGTCACCAATAAAGTTATCATTAACTCGACAAGACAAGCACCAAAGCTTGCCCAAGCCGGCAGCACCCACAAAGCCTGCCCAAGTCAATAGCATTGAGCACCTAATTCTACCTAAGTCGGTAGCACAAAGCGAAGACTACCCTAGTTGATACTACTCATACAGCCCATCCAAACGGCCAATCCACCTACAAACCGTTAAAAAGATCGTAACTCACTTAATGACTTGAGTGTTAGAGAGTCTTTTGTAGGTGAATACTCTCTTGTTTCAATCCTCAAAGAGTACACATTGGGTTTCTTCAATCCACTTAGATCTTGCCACCTGCTAAAAGGTTTACACTTAGGATCTCGATAATAACAAAAGGTAAATCTATAAAAAGTAAAACTTAACTAAAAATAAAAAATATAACTTAGAGTGTCCTAAAGAATATGATATTTTTCATACTTTAAATATTGTGTAGGGATCGTAAATGAAACTGACGTTGTTATACATGTTTCTGAGGGAGCAATTATCTTTTTCTAATCGGAAAGAATATATAAGCACCAATGTCATGGTTGTATGTGATTTTAACATGTTCTTTTCATTTGAATTGTGCACTTGCAAAACATATGATTATTTATGCTAAAATTTTAGCAAACACACTTCGAAAACCAAATTTAAGACTTTTTTATCCTTTTGAATGTCATATCTTTTTATTTCAGGTGAATTCTTTAAGTTTAACTCAACATTATAAAATTAGTATATGAGGCGAGATTGACACCTACCTATATGTGGTAAATTGGTTTTTATCTTTGGTTAATGTGAAATTTCTAATGTAGTTCATTTATGTCAACACACATGTACATCTCAAGTTTGAGACTAGATATCTCTAAGTTGTTCGGTAGTAATCCAATAATGAATAACACAATATTCCTAAAGAACAACAAAATATGTTAGGGTAAACTCTAAATATCTTTCATATCATCTTAAAATATGAATTTTATTTTTAACTCAACCTTACAAAATTAACTTGTAAAAAAAATCATCCACTAAATTAACCTTTTTCTCCCATCGATATAAGATTTTCAACAATTTTAATATACTTCAAATTGTGTTTTAATTTAACCATGAGCATTTGCAACACACATTTGTTTTATTATAGATAAATTCTATGTAGTTGATTCGATCTACCATAATTACGTTAGAAGGATCTGTTTAAGATATTTATAAATTCTCAAAACTTGGAGAAATCAATTTAGCATTATAAAGCAGAATTTGAATAGTGGAAATTACATCGATACATTTGATCATGAAGAATACCAAACTCAAGCTCAAAGATGTAAGGTACATAGAAGGGAAATAATATCAGATATCAAAATCAGTGTTTAAGGAAAAAAATTGAAAATCAAAAGCAATAAGACATACTTATTTTTATACTAGTTTTCTCCAAACTAAGCTACGTCCATTTCTCCCTTAAGCACTCTTAAGGAGTTCCACTAATCTCAAAGGATTACAATGAGTTTAACCACTCTAGGTATACAACCAACCCGACTAATTAGGACGAGTATAACCAATCTTGGTATGAACTAGTCTGACTGACTAGACAATTAACTCCATTGAGTTAAACTTAGAGGTATTTTACTTCCCTTCTGAAAGAAAACAATAAGGTGATTTACAAAGTACAAGAACAAAATATGTAATTATCGTAGAAAGAATTTGAAATCAATACAAAGAGATTTTGAAAAGTTGTAAAAAGGCTATTCTTTTTCAAAGAACAAGATTTAGACGATGTAAACTTTAAAGAAAACAAGAGAGTATGCATGGATAATTCTTGATTCATTTTTTCATGCAGTTCTCTTTATATAAGCTTTTTGAAAAAGATTCATTACTTAGAGCTTTTGACTTTTCACGTAGAGATGTAGCCTTTTGTATTAGGTCAAAAGTTATATATGTTATGTCTGGCAAAGGCAATTGTGCTGTATATGGAAGAGATAGACCGAAAGAATGAAGAAAACATTCCTAGAATATTTTCATGTTTCTAAACGTTCTTCTAATTTTTATGCAGGCTATTCAACAAAGGTAGTGTACTGATATGATCTACAAAAAAAGAAGATATCATAACACAATAGACAAAATAGTACTATAGCATATATGTAATAAAGCGTCAGACGATCCTAAGCATTTATATATTTGTTTCTGCTGAATGGGACCGGGAAAAACTCCTGCTGCAACCGCTCAGGAATGCTCCTCCTCCTTCGGTCGGTCCTTCTCCTTTCCTCCTTCCTTCCTGACTCTTGCTCTCTCAATCTCAAATATGGGGTGACCTGTAGAAAACACTCTGACGCTCAAGTCAGAATTTGTCCTTGCAAGTCTATCGAAATTTAGTAAAAGACAGAGAGTTTACCTTCTCCATCGATTGTTATTTATATGATTTCAGAGAATATTATCCATTAATCTACCTCTTAATGGCGTTCAATGCTGACCTTAATTACTCGACAATGACCGTTACCTCATTAATTACGCATTCATGAACATTCAAACGCTGTCTCCAGCAAACGGCTGGCGAGGCCCGATCGGACATATTATACTTGTTCCCACATACTCGGTATTATCTAAACACTCCCGGTCGGTCAATCCTGCTCGGTAGTAACACAAGTCCCCCAAGCCCTAGCAAAATATTTTTTGCGTAGGGTTTTGAAGTGGTCTCCGATCGATGCTCCACTTCCTTTATCCAAGCCTTCAATCATTGTTCATATTTACCATGGCGGGAGTCGTAGAGTCACGACTTGTAAACTTTAGGCGGGAAAAGTAAAAATGAAGCGTCAAATCGCCTAAACCGTCAAATCTTTCAGCAAATGAATCGTCAAGTCGCTCGGACCGTCAGATCTTTCTACGAATGAACCGTCAGATTACCCCGACCGTCAGATCTTTTGGCGTTTGACGCTTCAAATCTGCCTGGTGAAGCACTTTTTACCTTGTATAAATAGCCACACCTTACCCTAATTTTTTTACCTCTGTCTTCTCACCGTCGCCACTGTCTTCTACCTAGCTTCCTCTTTCCTGCTCTCCTCAACTTCATCTTCTCAAGTAACCATAGTCTTCCGACTTCTCCGGCGAAGAGGGTAGGGGTTACGCCGACGACGATGTTAACAGTCCATCCTCTTCCTTGGGTGCCATTGCGGGTCATGGTGCTGAGGCTTCTCCTTCAGGGAACTCCTCCGATCTCCTAATGGATAGTGATGCTCCTGAAGAAGTCGTCATCCACGTGGATTCCACCGGCGCTTGGGATGGTAAACCCATAATTTGGCCAGTTGACCCCACTTACGACTGGGCTCCACATGAGGTTAGACAAATTTCTTCCTCCTTTCACCATCGCCGCCCTTTTAGGGATTTGATCGGCCACATCTCTTTGGTCAAGGCGGCTGAAGATGCTAGGCATTTTAAACTAGCCATCTGCCAGATGATCGAGCGTGTTTGCCACGATCGGGGTAATTACCCCACCGACTTCTTTTACGTTTATGTCACTATGTTCAAAGATCTAAAGGTTCTTCTCCCCTTCTCTGATTTCCAAATGGGCGTACTAAAGACGCTTAACGTGGCTCCCACGCAGCTTCACCCGAACAGTTTTGCTTTTATGCAAGCGTTCTCTGCCATCTACTCCGGCCTAGCGCTTAGACCGACCCCTGCAGCTTTTCTTTATTTCTTTCATGTACACCCTCATCCGTCCAAGCCTTGGGTTTCCCTTCGCACGATCCGGAACAGGCACCTGCTGACCCTCTACAACAGTTCGTACAAGGACTTTAAAGGGCATTTCTTTAAAGTCGTGCCCACGAAAACTGGGTACCAAAGTTTGTTTCCCGAACAAAGAGGCTAAGTTCCCCTTCTATTGGACCAGAGACCCCTAGAAGGTTATTTCCTAGCCCAAGCCCCGGATGACGCCCAAGGATCTGGACTTAATAAATCAGCTCTGTCAGCTACCCCCTAAGTCCTCTTGTCGTGTTCTGATCAGTTTTCTAGGCAACAAGAACCTTCCATCTAATGTGTTCGGTAAGCTATTTTTGACCATCTTTTGTTGAGTAGCCATTTGGAACTTATCTAAATTCACTTCCGACGTGCATATTATCTGTCCAAGATGGATCCATCAAAGAACAACACCTTTGCCCACCTGTTCGCCCAAAGGGGGGGGGGTGAAGTGAGGAAACCAAGAGGGAGCTCGTCTTGTGCCCCGACCACTGCCGCCGTTCCAGCAACATCCTTGCCAGTCCAGCCGGCGCCCGTTCTTCCGCCCCCGATCGAGATTCCTTTCGACCAGGTTCCCCAATCGGAGTCCATCCCGAAGAAGAAGGGCAAACGAAAGGTTGTTCGGGAAACTTCGGCTGAGTCCAAACACGCCAAGAGGAGTCTGCCCGACGGACCTCCTCTCTCTAGGCTGCTGAGTCCAAACTCATGGGTGCCGAAACACATCCATTTCGACCTTTTCGCTGAGGAAAAGGCTTTAGTCAGTGGGATGACCGAGGAAGAGGCCTCCAACATGGCTATGGAGTTGGCCGCTTGGTCGACTATGTGCTTGGCCTACGCCGCCCAGAAGAGAGCCTCAGCTTCCACAGAACTTCAAGCTCTTCAAGAGAAGTTTGATGTCGTCGTCAAGTCCAACCAGGACCTGGCCCTCCGCCTAACCGAAATCGAGAGAATGGCGAAGGAAGACAAGAAGAAAGTCAGCACTCTGTTGGCTAAGGCCCGTGCTACTCAACGCCGTATGCAACAGTCTTTGGACGATGCCAAACTCGACCTCTAAAAAGCCACCACTTCCAACACGAAGGTGACAGCCGAGCGGGACTCTCTCCAGGATCGGGTGACAAAATTGGAGGCACAAAACAAACTTCTGGGCGATGAGGTGGTAAACGAGCATCTGCTCGGGTTTGACAAAGCGCTCGCCCAGTGCAACCTCCTCTTTCAAGTGCCTACCGACGATCCCCGCCTTGATGTGAGTATGATGGTGGTGGATGATAAGCTAGTTCCGATCCATGTTCCTCCATCCTCACTTCCGGCCGTCCAAAATGTCGACGCTACTGTCGAAGTGATTGAAGAGACCAACGGAGCTGATGTCCAACCCTAGGTCTTAGGCATAGGATTTTACTGCTTTTTAAACTTTATCTTGTAACAGACTTCGCTTTTAATGAATATACGCCTGTTGAGCACTTGTTTTTGACACATATCTCGTACTTTCCTGTTTTATTTATCAAGTTTTCGTGAATAGCCTTTCACTGCACGCTCGGTTTAGGTCTTAGGAGCTCTCTAGAAGCATGCCCTAAGACCAAAGTGAGAGTTTACAAAAGAAATCTAGGTCTTAGGAGCTCTCTAGAAGCGTGCCCTAAGACCAAGGTGAGAGTTTAAAAAAGAAATCTGCCTCACCCGCTCGGTTTAGGTCTTAAAAGCTCTCTAGAAGTGTGCCCTAAGACCAAGGTGAGAGTGCACAAAAGAAATCTGCCTCACCTACTCGATTTAGTTCTTAGGAGCTCTCTAGAAGCGTGCCCTAAGACCAAAGTGAGAGTTCACAAAAGAAATCTGCCTCACCCGCTCGGTTTAGGTCTTAGGAGCTCTCTAGAAGTGTGCCCTAAGACCAAGGTGAGAGTTTACGAAAGAAATCTGTCTCACCCGCTCGGTTTAGGTCTTAGGAGCTCTCTAGAAGCGTGCCCTAAGACCAAGGTGAGAGTTAACAAAAAAATATGCCTCACCCGCTCGGTTTAGGTCTTAGGAGCTCTCTAGAAGCGTGCCCTAAGACGAAGGTGAGAGTTCACAAAAGAAATCTGCCTCACCTGCTCGATTTAGATCTTAGGAGCTCTCTAGAAGCGTGCCCTAAGATCAAGGTGAGAGTTCACAAAAGAAATCTGTCTCACCCGCTCGGTTTAGGTCTTAGGAGCTATATAGAAGCGTGCCCTAAGACCAAGGTGAGAGTTCACAAAAGAAATCTGCCTCACCCGCTTGGTTTAGGTCTTAGGAGCTCTCTAGAAGCGTGCCCTAAGACCAAGGTGAGAGTTCACAAAAGAAATCTACCTCACCTGATCGGCTGCTATAACATCATAAAATTTTTGGAATGTGATGAAAATCATAATATTATTGATATCAAATGAGAAGTACAAGGTCGTTTCTCAGCTGAAATAAAATTTTAAGTGGGACGCGTTCCATGTATTGGTTCATCCAAGGTGTCTAACTCCACCCGGAGCTCGTCATTATTCCTCTGCAAACTTTGGATCCCTCTTCTGATAGTAGGTTCCCCTACCTCGACTGGTAGCATAGCGTCCATTCCATAGGTGAGGTTGAAAGGGGTTTCTCTAGTGGTACCGTTCGATGTGCAACGGTACCCCCAAAGGACTTCCTGAAGCTCATCCACCCAGGCTCCCTTAGCACCTTCCAACCTTTTCTTTAGTTCCACAACAATGAATTTATTGGCCGCTTCCACCTGTCCATTCGTCTGTGGATGCTCGACCGAGCTCGTTACATGCTTAACTCCCAGCTTTTTATAGAAGTCCCCCAAGCCTTTATCAACGAACTGCCGCCCATTGTCCGTAACTATGGTTTTGGGAATTCTAAATCTGCATATGAGTGTCCACACAAACTTTTGAACCCTCGCTGCCGTGATTGTCGCGAGCGGCTCTACTTCCACCCACTTAGTAAAATAATCAATTGCTACTAACAGGAATTTCTTCTGAGCTCGGCCCACTGGAAAAGGGTCCAACAATGTCTATTCCCCATTGCGCGAACGACCAAGGAGACATCAGACTGTGCAATTCTATCGGTGGCAGATTGAGATTCTTGCCATGCTCCTGACACTTCAAACATTTCTGCACAAATTCTTTGCAGTCCTTCTCCACCGTCGGCCAGAAATAGCCTGCTCTTATCACCTTCGCTCGCAACGCTCGCTGCCCGGTGTGCATCCCACATGCCCCCTCGTGTAGCTCCCTCATAACATATTATGCCCCCAATGGTAAAGAGAACCCTCTTTTGTAAAGATCCTCCCCTATCAGTAAGAACCGAGCGGCTTTCTTGGCCTCGACCGCTCGGATGCACAAGCCGCTCTCCTGCTTCTGAATAATTTCTTTAATGTCCTTCCTCCAATCAGGTTTACTGGAAACCTCGTGAACCGCCAGACACTCCACCGAAGGACTCATCATAACTTGCCTAATGACCAACGACAAGTGATTCTTCCCTTTACAATTGGCGAGTTTGGATAAGACATCCGCCCTCACATTCTGCTCTCTCGGCACATGCTTGAATTCCACCGTCCGGAATTGCTTCACCAACTCCTTTACCTTATGATAATAGCGAAGTAGCTGATCATCCTTGGTTTGGAAACTTTCATTCAGCTGTCCCACCACCAATTGGGAATCAGTCCGACATTTGATCGAAACCGCCCCTAAATCCTTTGCCAATTCGAGGCCGACTATCACTGCTTCATACTCAGCCTGGTTATTACTTATCTTGAACCGAAAGACGATCGCCTGCTCAACGAAAAAATCGTCCGGTCCCGCCAAAACAATTCCTGCTCCTTCCCAGACCGCTCTTATGAACCATCCACACACAAGGTCCATGCTCGGGGGCATTCGTCCTCCCAAGGTAATTCGACCGCAAAATCGGCCAAGTGTTGTCCTCGAACTGATCCTCATGGCTCGAACTGTAACCCAAATTCAGATAACTCCACCGACCATCCTACTATTCTCCCTGTCAGATCTGACTTTCGCAGGATTTTTGCGATCGGGTGATCCGTTCTCACTATCACCTGGTGACTTTGAAAATACGGCCTCAAGCGTCGTGCTGCCATTACTAAAGCCAGAGCGATCTTCTCGACTCGCTTGTACCTTGTTTCCGTGGGCTGCAACGTTTTGCTAACAAAGTACACGAGTCTAAACTCAGGGTTGCTCCTGCACCAAGGCCGAACTGACCGTGTCTTCCGAAATTGCCAGGAACAACTACAATGCATGCCCTGACTCAGGCCGTCCCATGACCGGTGGGGTGACAAGTATCCTCTTAACATCGTTGAAGGCTTGCTCACACTGGTCATCCCTAATCAGTAGCCCGCACTCTTCTTCATGATTCTCACAATCGACCTTATCCGCTCGGCCAGCTTTGGAATAAAGCACGATAGTGAAGTTAACCTTCCTACCAACCTCTGAACCTCTTTCAGCTTCTGAGGGCTTCTCATCTCAAGAATCGTCCTGCACTTGTCGGTGTTGGCCTTTATTCCTCTGGTTGTTAGCAAGAAGCCTAGAAATTTTCCCGCCGGTACCCCGAAAGTGCACTTGGCCGGATTAAGGCGCATATTGTACTTTCACACTTGATGAAAAACCTCCGCAAGGTCCTTTACATGCTCCTCTACCGAACGGCTTCTTACCACCATGTCATCCTCGTAGACCTCCATGCATCTACCTATCTGACTGGAAAAGACCCTATCCATCAACCGTTGGTAGGTAGCTCCCGAATTCTTTAAACCGAATGGCATAACCTCATAACAATAGTTAGACCGCTCGGTAATGAAGTTCGTCTTATCACTGTTCGGGGGGAACATAGGAATTTGATTGTATCCTGAATACGCATCCAGGAAACTTAACACTTGGAACCCTCGAAGCCTCATCCACCAACGCATCAATACTTGGTAGCGGATAGGAATCCTTGGGGCAAGCTTTGTTGAGATCCGTAAAGTCCGTACACATTCTCCACTGCCCACTCGCTTTCTTCACCATCACAACATTCGCCAGCCAAGTTGTGTACTTGATTTCACGGATGAAATCTGCCTCCAGCAGCTTTTTGACCTCAACCGCCACCGCCAATCTCTTCTCTTCCCCTAGTCTTCTTTTCTTCTGTGCCACCAGTCGAGCCTCCTTGAACAGTGCCAACTTATGTGACATAATCTTTGGGTGGATCCCGAGCATATCGGTTGCCGTCCAAGCAAACAAATCCTTGTTCTTCTTCAACTCTGCACCGGTCGACCGGGCTTGGTCCTCCTCCAACTCACTTCCAATGGTAGTAACCTGCTCCTCCTTCCGCCCAAGGCTGAAGGGCCTTGTTTCTCCCATTGGTTCCATCCGATCATCGGTATTAGTCCTCGGATCTAGATCCGCCATGGCTACCTCCGATCGTCTTCTCCTTTGCCGATTGGGTGGATCAGATGATGATGGTTGAACCTTCAGCCCAGCTACATAGCATTCTCTGGCAATCCTCTGATCGGACCGAACGGTGCAAATGGTGCCATTGTCCGACGGGAATTTGAGTGTGAGGTGGGGCGTGGAAACAATCGCCCCAAAGGCATTAAGCACGGTCGGACCCAACAACACATTGTATGATGTGTTTGCATCTACCAGCAAAAACCTGGTCTTCAGCTCCTTATTACGCTCGGTTCCCAAGCAAGTTCTCATATCAACATATCCTCTCGTATCCACCCTTTCCCCCGAAAATCCTACTATCTGCTCGTTATACGGGGCTATCAGATCCTCGGATATGTCCATCTGTTGGAACGTTTTCCAGTAAAGAATGTTGACAGAACTTCCCTGATCCACCAACACCTTTCCTACGCTGTAATCGGGCAATAACAGCTGTTATTACCATCGGGTCGTCCTGATCTGTGATTGGCGGCATGGAGCGCTTCCTCACATCTACCCTGTGGACGCTTTTTAGCTTCCTCAGATTTCTCTTTCTTGTGGACGCCGACGACCCTTCGGCGAAACCTCCAGAAATGGTGTTTATCGTACCACGCAGTGATCGGTCATGGCTACGACTTCTACTCCGCTTACGGTCGGGGCGCCGGTCTTTTCTCCTATCACTTCGTTCCACCCTAGTCCTCCTGGGTGGGCTTCTCGTCCTCCGCTCCTCCTTAACAAATTTCTTCACGTGACCCACCTAGATCAGCTCTTCCACCTTATCCTTCAACACCGTGCAGTCCTCGGTGTTATGCCCTATGTTTAGATGATAGGTGGAATGTTTAGCTCCATCCGCCTTGGGTGATGACCGGGAAGGTCTTACACGAATCAGATCTGCACTCAGGGCCTCCTCTAGTACTCTAGCCCTTGACATATTCAACGGGGTGTACTTTTCGTACCTAGCCCCCTTTAGGCCATCTCTGTACTTCTGGCCCTTTGGTCGCTCGCCAGGTACGAACGGTTTCTTGCCCTCCTTCTTCTCCTGCCCTGAACTCGAGCTTTTCTCCTGTTGTCGCATCTGGACCGCCCTCATCTCTTCTATTCTGATGAACCGAGCGGCTCTCTCTTGCAATTCATCCAGGGTTAATGGGGGCTCTGCAAACAAATTATCGGCAAATGGGGAGGGCCTTAGCGCGATAGCCAGAGTGCTAATAGTAAACTTCTTGCTTACTCCCCTTACTTGCCGAGCGGTTCTATTGAACCTGTCCATGAAGTCTCTAAGACTTTCTCCCTTCTCTTGCTTTATGTTTGTCAACTCCAGATATGTTAGATTTCGCGCTCTACCCGCCGAGAACTGTCGTTCGAACATGTCCCTCAAGGTAGCGAAGTTTCCGATAGTTCGTGGTCTCAGAGAATGGAACCACGCTAATGCTTCTCCCTTGATTGATAAGGAAAAAACTCTGCACCACACACTTTCACTGGGGGAGTAAATGATCATGGCGTCAACAAAGGATCTCAAATGCTCATCTGGATCTCCTAACCCATCATACTTCTCTAGGGCCGGAAATGCTCTCTCCGGAATCTGCTCCTCCATGACTGCCGCTGTGAACGGATGCAAGGCTCTAGCTCGACCGGCTGGGACCGGACGGTTCGCGGTCTGATGCGAGCCAGCCTCACTCTGATCCTCCCCTTGATAATGACTGTCAGGAGTAGGATTTGTGTCTTCTTCTGAGTCCGGCTCCGTTTCCGGCATCTCTACAATGGGCGGTGTTTGGGCACGTGCGGAAGATTGACGATTACCTTGCGCCCCCCTAGCCACATCACGCTCGCCCCGAAGGGTTTCAATCTCCGCCTGCATTGCCTCCATCCTTCTTGTCATCTCCTGCATAAACGCTGTCGGGTCTTGCTCCATCCTTATGGTCCTAAAAGGTTCTCTTCGATGATCCTCGACCCCACGGTGGGCGCCAAAATGTTTCTGCTGAATGGGACCGGGGAAAACTCCTGCTGCAACCGCTCGGGAAAGCTCCTCCTCCTCCGGTCGGTCCTTCTCCTTTCCTCCTTCCTTCTTAACTCTTGCTCTCTCAATCTCAAATACGGGGTGACCTGCAGAAAATACTCCGACGCTCAGGTCAGAATTTGTCCTTGCAAGTTTATCGAAATTTAGTAAAAAACAGAGAGTTTACCTTCTCCATCGAGTGTTATTTATATGATTTCAGAGAATATTATCCATTAATCTACCTCTTAATGGCGTTCAATGCTAACCTTAACTACTCGACAATGACCGTTACCTCATTAATTACGCATTCATGAACATTCAAACGTTGTCTCCAGCAAACGGCTGGCGAGGACCCGATCGGACATATTATACTTGTTCCCACATACTTCAGGTATTATCTAAACACTCCCGGTCGGTCAATCCTGCTCGGTAGTAACAGTATTATATGTGTACTATCGTTTAGGCATTGTCTGTTTGAGTAACTTATAGTGTTTAGAATATTTTTAATATAACATTTATCACTTTTATTTAATATCTTAAATGGTTCACGTGTTAGATGTTATTTCATTTAATCGCTTTGTTAAACTTCAAATCTAAGTTTGTGTAAATGATATTGTTTTTGTAATTTTTAGATAATCTTTTAACACAACTTTTAGACGATTTTGTCTTAAAGATAAAAAAAGTTAATAACTAATTTTAATTAGAAACTTTCTTTTATAACAATAACCGCACGTTAATTTTAAAATGCTTTCATAAAATCCTTTATAAATAATTTGTTTAAGTTTAATCAAACGCAATTAAGATTTGTGAATAAGGAAATACATAAGTATTTACTTACTAAGGTTCAAAATAGCATCATCCCCAGCATCCACATCGATCCTGCAAACCATTTCCCCCACGTTCAACAAACATTTTTAAACTTCTAGTAAGAGAGAAAAAATCAATTTATAAAGAAGTAAGACTTATTTTATCAAAGGAAAAAAGATTAAATGAATTTCTGAATTCAGGCACATGATCCATGACGCTAGCTTTGCCTAAAAATAAAAGGCATTCTAAAAGATGTCTAAAATAATTCCAATGATACATAAGTTTATATATATATATATATATATATATATATATATAGTCAAAATCTTGAAAAAATAAGCTATAGTTTTAATCTTTGGTAAGAATATGTGTATAACATTTAAATAATAATATGACCTTAATTTACATAGATGCTATTTTTGGAGAATATAATAGGTTTAAGGAAAAATAATTAAAGAGTTTTGTGAAAAACAATGTAGCAAATATATTTTACACGTATTTGTGAGTTAGTGCTGTGACGAAAAGTGCCAATTACACATCACCGCTGAAATTTTTCATTAGAAAAGGTAGCGAAGTCATAAAGGGTCAGTTCCGACTGCCGTACCAGTCTACTCCACAAAAGCACTATGGTTATATAAAATAATACGCGCATTAATCAACATTTGACCCTGAAAATATAATGTATGTCAATTGTCCAAAAGAAAACATTAATAATTGATATTCAAACACAACTTTTACTTGTTTATTTTGTAAAAACTATTTTATTATTTATTTTACATAAAATGGAAAATAAATACAGTACATATTTACATTGACAAGATATAAATATTAATAATACTTAACTTTTAGTTAGGTATAAAAACGGAACTGGATATGTATGTCGTTCATATTTTCATATTCGTCTCAATATTATTTGAAAATATTATTCTAAATCTTCAAAATATTTTCTATTTCATCACATTTAATTATTCAATTTTTTTTCTTATTTCGGTAGTGGACAAAGAACCGTTCCTTCTTTCCTTATTTCAGACTTGTTGCTCCTTTCCTCGTACCGATCGAGGTAGGACCTGCACAAAACACTCTAACGCTCAAGTCAGAATTATACTGTCGCAGGCTAACTTAACTATTTATTCAGTCCTCTAACCTGGTCAATGATCTTATATTTATAGGCTTCATAAAATGGCCAACCCATTAATCATCCATTAATGCTATATATTATTGTGCCCTGAAATCTGTTAATTATCCCTAAATGTCGCATTCTTGTTGTTATCATGATTATTAACCGCATTGATTGACCATTAATAACATTTACCTCACCTGGACCCATTACCGGTCGACTCGATCAGCCTGACTCTCCTTCTTCATGACCGATCGGTTACTGGCAGGTAGTACATTAAGCCCCCCAAGCCCCGAGCGCCTATTGGTAGGTGTGAAGGGCTTTAAAGCTTAAGGCGGTTTAGGTAAAGAGTAACCGTTGATACCAGGACATGTGCAATCCTTTCAGTTGGATTTGAAAGGTCGGCTCTTCTCTAACGTTAGATCTACGAGCAACGAAAGGCCTGGATTTATCGTTGAAACCACTTTTCTAGGCTATAAACACTAGTAAAAAATTGGGTTTTTACAGCGCACATTATGCCACGGTTCACTAGAAATCGCAGCATAATGGTGCGCGGTGGCAGTTTTGTAAATAAATCGAAGGAATATGCCGCGGTTCAGAGGGGAACCGCGGCATATACGCCAGTCAACCATCCCCTTTGACGCCACGTCTGAAAAAAAAATTAAATAACAGCGTATATGTCGCGGTTCTCTGGAAAACCGCGGCATATACCCCTGCCAATTTATTGCAGGGGCTGACTGAGGCAGAGAATTTCAGAAGTTACAGGGGTATATGCCGCGGTTCTCAAAGTAACCGCAACCTATTCTCCTACCTGAAATAAATTTAAAATGAATTTGAAATATTTAGAGGAATATACCGCGGTTGCCCGCCGAACCGCGGCATATAGTTTAAAAATAATTTCAAAAATGCCATCTTATACCGTGGTTAAGTAGTGAACCGCGGTAGATTCCCCAGTCAGAGTTAAAAAATAAAACTTTGGAACCATATCGTCTTGTTCGTGCAGACGCTCGCTAGACTTCGAGTTTTCTTCTCCCGCCGACCACCCATCTCAGTTCCCTCGTTTCTTTCACCGTTTAAACTCAAAATTGTTCGGTCATTTCCCATTTTTGACGATAAGAAACAGTTTTAGCCGATCAAAATCGTTTGAAACGCCTGTCATTCCTCTCCGCTGCCATTCCCCTTTGTTGCACCAAGCTTTTTCGCCGCCCCTGTTCCAGGTATTTATGCCCTTTTGCATTCTTAACATGATTTCTTCATTAGTTTTTGCATAATAACAATTGCTATAGTTTTGGTAATGTATGAAATTACTATAGTTTTGGTAACTTTACCAAATTTTGATTTTTTTCCCAAATGTTGAATTCATATACACTAATTAATATGAATTCTCTTTTGCAGGTCTGTTTTTGTGTACATGTTTTTATATGCAGGTCTGTTTTTGTGGTAGTGGATATCACAAAAACAGACCTGCAATTTTAAAAAACTGCAGGAGAATATGCCGCGGTTGTAACCACAACCGTGGCATATAGTGGACAAATTTTTTTTTTTTAAAAAAAGAATTTAGGCAGCGGTTCCTTGGACAACCGCGGCATATTCCGCAACCTATATACCGCGGCCTAAAGTCTCTGACTTACTACCGCGGCTGAATATGCCGCGGTTCGTAAACCGCGACGTATAGTCAAAAATAACCACGGTAAAAGCCCCTCGCTGCACTAGTGAAATACGAGGAAGGCCCACCCGTCATTTTCACATCCTTACTCTTCTTTTCCTTCTTCTCCGATCGTCTTTACTCAAAGGTGATTATGTCTACCTCCCAGTAACTGATCGGTCATGAAGAAGGAGAGTCGGGCTGATTGAGTCGATCGGTAATGGGTCCAGGTGAGGTAAAATGTTATTAATGGTCAATCAATGCGGTTAATAATCACGATAACAGCAAGAATGTGGCATTTAGGGATAATTAACAGATTTCAGGGCACAATAATATACATCATTAATGGATGATTAATGGGCTGGCCATTTTACGAAGCCTATAAATACAAGATCAATGACCAGGTTAGAGGACTGAATAAATAGTTAATTTAGCCTACCACAACGTAATTCTAACTTGAGCGTCGGAGTGTTTTGTGTAGGTCCAACCCCGATCGGTACCAGGAAAGGAGTAGCAAGTCCGAAGTAAGGAGAGGAGGAACGGAAGATGCTCTTGGTTCACTATCGAAACAATTGGCACCCACCCTGGGGCCGAGGACAAATACCCAGTTAAGATCACTGGGATGACGGGACAAGCGAATCCAGGGGAGTTGATGCAAGAAATGCAAAGGAGGATGGAGGCAATGCAGGCGGAGATTGAGGCATTAAGAGCAGAACGGGACGAATATAGGGATCAGTCGGTCCAACAGTCAGTGATTCCAACACCAGTAGGAGACGGAGGAAACACGCAGGGGGGAGGTGGAAACCATGAAGCGAACAGTGCTGCAGGAAACCAGGGAGGCCGACATAACCCAGGAGTTGACGTCGGTCAGGGAGGACGGCCGGATGAAGCTTAGCGGTTGCACCCGTTTACAGCGGTTGTGATGGAGGCGCTTATGCCTGAGAATAAAACGCTTCCTGCAATGGAAAAGTATGACGGGTCGACCGACCCAAGTGAGCATCTTCGATCCTTCGCCGATGCGATGATTGTTTACTCCAATGATAATCTAGTGTGGTGTAGGGTGTTCTCTTTGTCATTGAGGGGAGAAGCCTTAGCTTGGTTCCATTCGTTGAAACCCAGGACAATCGATGGTTTTGGGACGCTGCATAATCTATTTGGGCAACAGTATGCCTCAAGCAAGCCCCAAGAGCTGACGTATTTGGCCTTATTAAAAATGAGGCAAGCAGCAAAGGAGACCTTAAGGGACTTCATGGACCAGTTTAATAGGACCGTTCAGCAAGTGAAGGATGTTGATTGGAAATTCATACTGAATAGTCTCACGCAAGCTCTACGACCGGGACCTTTAGCAGATAGTTTGTATGCTGAAGAACCATTGACCATGGTGGAGCTACAAAACAAAGCCAACAAGTTTATACGCGTGGAGGAAATGCGTGCTTATCAGCAGGTTTAAAAGGAAGAATATGCGCGGGTGGTAGGTCGCGATCAAAGACGAAAGGAGGAAAAGCGAGCACAGGAGCAAGATGAAGGGGGGAACTTCAAAAGAAGAGAATTCCCTAAGGGACATCGATATACCTGGTATACATCGTTGATTGCAACGAGAACGAGGGTGATGGAAGAGGCTTTGCGGGCGGATCCCTTAACCCTGATACAGGCACCCACTCCCAGGAATGCTGATGGACAAAAACATTATAAGTATCACCAAAACTTAGGCAGGACACAGAAGATTGTGGCACACTGAGGGATAAGTTGGAAGAACTGGTTAGAGGGGGTCATCTCAAGAGATACGTATAGGAAGAAAAGAGCCGGGAGACGCCAAGGAATAATTATCCAAGGTAGAATAATCAGCATTCGACCGGTAATGGAAAGCGTTGGGAAGATCAGCGTGGGGAAGGAAAGGTGACAGAACGGTCCTTTAAGGGCCATATCAATACCATCTCGGGGGGTTTCGTGGGAGGAGGAACTACCTCTTCAGCCAGGAAAAGGCACTTGAGAAGCTTGAGAAATGTCAATCAAGCAGATGTGAGGCAGAGGTCAATGCCAAGGATTACCTTCTTGGATGAAGATTTTCATGCTCCCGACCCTAATCAAGACGACCCGATGGTAATAACGGCGGTAATGGCCCAGTATACCGTGGCTAAGGTTTTGATAGATCAGGGAAGCTCGACCAATATATTATATTGGAAGACGTTCCAACAAATGAACCTATCGAAAGATATCATCGCACCATTTAACTAGCAGATTCTGGTTTTTGCCGGTGAAAGGGTGGATACAAGGGGGGTATGTAGATCTCAGAACGAGTTTGGGGACCAAGCGGGGGCCAAAGAATTGAAGGTCAGATTCTTGTTAGTTGAGGCTAACACCTCGTACAATGTCTTGTTAGGTCGACCTTGCTTGAATGCCTTTGGAACAATACTGTCCACACCTCACTTGACATTGAAGTATCTGTCAGACGAGGGCAAGATTTGTACGGTTAGGGTGGAGCAGAGGATGGCACGGGAGTGTTATGTGGCAGGACTAAAGATGGAATCGTGGACACCAAGACCAAGAGTAAGACGAGTGGAGGTAGTTATGGTAGATCTAGATCTGACGAATACCGAAGATCGAATGGAACCGCTCGATGAACTATAGTCATGGATTCTGGGAGAAAAGGAAGAGCAATATACCTCCATTGGAGGGAACCTCGAGAATGGTCAGAAGGAGACCATCGAAAGAACATTGAGGGATAATAAAGACTTGTTTGCATGGACGACAACAAATATGCCAGGAATTCACCCCAACATAGTGTTCCACAAATTATCTTTATTCAGAGAAGCTCGTCCAGTGGCACAAAAGAAACGAAGGCTAGGGGCGGAAAAAAGGAGGGCGTTGGATGAGGAAGTTAAGAAGTTAATGGGGGTAGGATTCATTCGGGAGGTGAAATACACCACGTGGCTAGCTAATGTGGTAATGGTTAAAAAGTCGAACGGGCAATGGCGAATGTGTACAGATTTCACCAATTTGAATAAGGCATGTCCGAAAGACGCGTATCCACTTCCTAGCATTGATGGATTACTAGATGGTGCATCGGGATATCGGATTCATAGTTTTTTGGATGCTTACTCTAGGTATAATCAAATTTCCATGTATCATCCAGATAATGAAAAAACAACATTTATCACGGAGCGGTCTAATTACTATTACGAGGTCATGCCATTCGGCCTTAAAAACGCTAGGGCCACTTACCAACGGTTGATGGATAAAGTTTTCAAGTAGCAAATTGGGAGATGTATGGAAGTCTATGTGGATGATATGATTGTAAGAAGCCGAATGGTGGAGGAGCATGTGAAGGATTTGGTAGAAGTGTTTGGGCAGGTGCGGAGATACGATATGCGATTGAATCCTGCCAAGTGCTCGTTCAGGGTTGCGGCAGGAAAATTCTTGGGTTTCATGCTGACTGAACGGGAGATTGAAGGTAATCCAGAGAAGTGTCAAGCAGTGTTAGAAATGAGAAGTCCTCAAAATTTGAAGGAGGTGCAAAGGTTAGTGGGACGATTGACTTCTTTATCCAGGTTTATCCCTAAACTAGCCGAACGGATAAGACCAATCGTTAAAATAATGAAGAAGGATGTTAAAGGACTATGGAACGATCAGTGCGAAGGTGCATTTGCGGAAGTGAAGCAGATATTAACTAGCCCACCTGTCATGGGGCGACCGGAGAGTGGGCATGACTTGCAACTCTATTTAGCTACAACGGATGTCACGATCAGCGTCGCACTGGTATAGGAAACTCTAGAGTTCAAACCAGTCTACTTTGTCAGTAGAATTCTCAAAGATTCAAAGACAAGGTATCAGCAGCTGAAGAAGGTAGCGTTGGCAGTATTAAACGCAGCACGTCACTTGAGGCCTTACTTCCAGAATCACCAGGTGATGGTAAGAACCGATCACCCAGTGGCAAAAATCCTACGAAAACCAGATTTGGCAGGAAGGATAGTGGGTTGGTCTGTTGAGTTATCGGAGTTCGGTTTACATTATGAACCGCTCGGGTCGATACGAGGACAACACTTGGGAGAGTTTACGGCAGAACTTCCTGTAGATGAGGGGATGACCCATTCATCTGGAAACTTTTCGTCGATGGATCAGCTAGTAAGAGAAGAAGAGGAGTGAGAATTGTGCTTGAAGGGCCAAACAGTGTGATAATTGAACAATCGCTTATCTTTAGATTCAAGATCAGTAACAACCAAGCTGAGTATGAAGCCTTGATAGCAGGTGTGGAGCTTGCCCTTGACTTAGGTGTTCTCTCGTTGGAGTGCCGGACTGATTCACAACTGGTTGAGGGGCATATGAATGGAAGCTTCCAAGTAAAAGACTATCAGTTGCTTCAATATTTTCACAAAGCTCAGAGGCTAAGGGAGCAGTTCAAAACAATAGAGGTGAAGCATATACCTCGAGAGGCGAACGCTCGCGCGGATGTGCTATCCTAGTTAGCTTGCGGGAAAGAAAAGCGCCAACTGTCGTCAGTGATTAGAAGGACCTTGATGAAACCTATCATAGAATGTTCAACCACCTTCCAGCTGACTGAGCAATTTGATTGGAGAAAGGAAATCATAGAGTTATTCAAGGGGTAGGAGGAAGGGAGACCAATGAAAGCGAAAGACGTTAAGAGAATTGCTTGGTATCTTCTGATCGGGGAAGAATTGTACCGAAGAGGCTTCGCAGTTTTGTTGATGAAGTGTTTAATGTCGGAGGAAGCGGAATATGTTTTAAGGGAATTACACGAGGGGGTGTGCGGGAGACGTACTGGCCAAAGGGCACTCCAAGCCCGAGTATTGAGAGCAGGATACTTCTGGCCAACATTGAGTAAAGATTGTGGCACTTTTGTCCAAAAATGCCTGAGCTGCAAGAAGCATGGGAATGTGTTCAAAGACCCCGCAACCGAGCTACATAGTCTTGTATCCCCATGCCGGTCGGTAGGGCTCAGAGAAAGTTTCTCTTGGTAGCCATTGATTACTTTACTAAGTGGGTGGAAGCTGAGCCTCTCGCTACCATATCCGCCACACAAGTCCAGAAGTTATTATGGAAGCTCATCTGTAGGTTTGGATTACCGCAGACGATAATCACGAACAACGGAAGGCAATTAGTGGACAAGAAATTGGTAGCCTTTTACCAGAGATTGGGAATAAAGCACATTACTAGCTCGGTGGAGCATCCCCAGACTAATGGGCAAGCAGAAGCGATGAACAAGGCCATTGTTCAAGAATTAAAGAGGCGGCTTGGAGAGGCGAAGGGAGCATGGTCAGATGAGTTATTGGAAGTCTTGTGGAGCTATCGCTGTACGCTGCACGATACCACAGGGCAATCTCCTTTCAATCTCACATATGGCACCGATGCGATGCTTCCGGTTGAGGTAGGAGAACCCACGGTCAGGAGAAGGTTGGAGGATGCTAGGCGGAATGAGGAGTCCTTAAGGGCCGAGTTAGATGTCCTGCAAGAAAAGCGACAAGAATAGGTCGTTTGGTCAGAGGCACAAAAAATGTTGATTGCAAGAAGATACAATACGAAAGTCTGACCTAGACAGTTTATAGAAAGTGATTTGATGTAACGTAAAATAGCGGATGCTAGGAAGTAACGGGCCCACGGAAAATTCGCGGCCAACTGAAAGGTAGTACACTTTATATGAATTGTTCAATGATGCTTCAAAGACACATTTAGTTATTTTTACTTATTTTTAATATTTTTATTTATTGTTACTATAAAAAATATCGTTTTAATGATTTTTATATAGGTTTAATTGCTTGCATTGTCCCTAGTTTGGCTACAACGTGTCAAAGTAGTCCATCCTTTTAAAAAAATTTCAATTACGTACAAACTTGGTTTAAAAGTGTCAATTTCGTCCAAACGTATGTAAAATTTGCTTCAATCAAGTTCCTTCCGTTAAATTCACCAAAACGGACGTTAATTTTTTAGTTCTCTCTCCTCTGCTCCTCTGCTCCTCTGCTTCTCTGCTCTGCTCCTCTGGACATTCTCTGCTTCTGCACAGAGTAATAATTAGGAAACCATAATGTAGTTTTCTCAAAATAATCAAGAAATATTACGCCAAATAAATCGAAAAAAAGAAACATATGTCGCAACATTTTAAATGGTGTCAATATAATTTATTTTATAATTAAACTGAAAATAGTTTTTATATTACACAAATATTTTTAATCAATTAAACTTTTTAAAAAATAAATAAACTTATATATATATATATATATATATATATATATATATATATATATATATATATATATATATCAAATTTTAATTGAGAAAAAAATCTCTAATCATAAAAAAAAGACATACTTTCCGCATATAGTTATTTTAATAATTTTTATTTTTAATATTAATTTAAATTTTCATAATCAAAGGATCGAATTAATCTTGCCGAGCTGATACTGTGTATCGAGTTATTTTAATTCGGTGCATCTTCTTATTTTCGTTTTTTTTTTCATTTTTATGATATATATTCTCTTTGTATTTATTTTATTTTGTACTCAACCACTTCAAAATTAAAAAATAATAGTGGAAAAAGTGTACTGAACACCTTAATAATTCTTAATTTTAATTATAAAAAATAATATAGAATTATTGAAAATTAAGATTTTGAGTCATAAAATTTGAAAATAATAAAGAAAATTCATGTTAAAAGTTTATAATAATAGAAAAATTAAAATGATTCGAAAATAATTAAAGATTTTGAGTCACAACGTACCACTTTTAAAGAAAAAATTCTTTCACTATGTTTAAATCTCACAATTAATGAACCTATACTTTAAGTTTGTTGGATAGCTTTTACTAAACATATTTTTTATTTATTTCAAACAACTACCTTCTAACAAAATTTAGAAAAGGGACTGAATTCCTTAAGAGGTGGATTTGGGATTCCTAAAATGTAGTTATGAATCTATTTTGATATTGGTAATAAATATTAAAAATCTCGTAACTCTTTAAGTAGCTTCCAACCCAAAACAAGGTTATGAGATCAGATCCTGAATCAAAATTTAGGAGCTAAACCTTAAAATAAATGAAACATGTAGAAAATGAGTTAAGAATGGAAACAAAGTCCACAATCATTACTCTGTGCAGAAGCAGAGAATGTCCAGAGGAGCAGAGCAGAGAAGCAGAGGAGCAGAGGAGAGAGAACTAAAAAATTAACGTCCGTTTTGGTGAATTTAACGGAAGGGACTTGATTGAAGCAAATTTTACATACGTTTGGACGAAATTGACACTTTTAAACCAAGTTTGTACGTAATTGAAATTTTTTTAAAAAGATGGACTACTTTGACACGTTGCAGCCAAACTAGGGACAATGCAAGCAATTAAACCTTTTATATATTTGTTTTTATTTTTTAACTCATTCTCATATAATTTTACTACTATAACGTATAAAGATATTTCATATGTTATATAATTTTACTACTGCAACGTATAATTATATAACATATTTGTAATATATTATATAACTTGTTCACTTTTATCTAATTGTTAATTGGTACTTTAATACCAAATTTATACAACTATATTTTTATATATATAACTTGTTCACTCTTATTTAATTGTTAATTGGTACTTTAATACCAAATTTATACAACTATATTTTTTTAAAATATTTGTTATTGAATAAACAAGAATAGGTCATTTGAATTTTAAATATTTGATATCATATTTTTTTATTGTAAATTTTATCTTTTAAAAAAATAATTAATTGATATTGAAACAATAAAAAAAATAATACAAAAACATGAGTGTATATATACCCGTTACGTCCAATTAGAATAAGACAAAAAGTTTATATTATTAAATATGTGAAAGAGTATAAAAGTGAATTATTGCTTTGAAGATGAGGATAAAATAATGAAATTCATCTTCATCCATCTCCTCCCTATTATCATCCCTAATTTTTCCAATAAGACAATTTAATAAATTTATTCTTATTTTATATTAAAAATTTATTATAATAAGTATTTAAAATACTTTTTATTTTTATATAAGGATGTTCGATTTTATTTTTGTCATCAACGTAATGACATGACTTTTAGTTCTTTTTTTCTTCCTCCATTTTATCAATTAATTTACTTGTCTTTTCAATCCTTTCTTACTCATTGGTTAACACACTCGTTTCCTTTTCTAAAACAAGTTTACTAAAGAAAGAAATTTGAGAGAAAATATAACAAGTTAAAGATGAAAGTAATGAATAAATTGAGAACAAAGTCAAATAGTAGGATACTTAAATAAAAATAAAAATAATTTGAAATCTAATTAGTTTAAACTAAAGTTCATTAATTTCTCGTAAATCTAAAAAAAAATTCTTAATTTTTCACGATTGAAGAGTGCGACGTTAGACAAATATTTGAAATATTTATTGTAAAGGAGTAGAAAAATTAATTATTATTGTTCTATTTGCAATCTTCTTTTTCTCACTAAATGTTATCTCATGATATTAAACGTAAGAGTGCACGAAATTTATGAAGAAAATTCACACACATTTCCAGTCTCTTTTGGGAATGCTCGTTTATTATAATTTTGAAGTGAGTTTTACATTTCGACACTTAAAATGGTGGGAATGAGATAACACATAACGAGATACACATATATGAATTTGACTATATCATCTTTATGTTATTTTTTATTAAAAATTTTAGAAAAATGTCTCTTTAACAATTTTTTTTGACAATTTTTTAATAACAACCTATGTAATAGTTTGTAATTGACCCGTTTTAAATATACAAACCAATAAAATAGTGACACATTGTCTGTTATAAAAAAATTGCTAAAAAAGTTGTTAAAATATCATCATACAAAATTTTATCCTCATCTCATTTAGTAGGTTTAAACATTTTGCCATGTTTCCATTTCAAGAAAATATGGATATACTCATACTTTGTACGGTCTATACACTTGTCTTTATTATCTAAAAAGTTAATTAAATAATCTCTTACAAAAAATAAAAGTTACAATAAAGCAAATATAATATTATTAAGTAAGTCAATAGTAAAATAATATTAATTGTGAGTCAACCAAAACAAAACATCAACTTTAAGAATGTAGTTTGAATAAAACATTCAAAATACTTACGAAAGATTTTTACACTAAGTATACTACATGTGGCGGGAAGTCCATGATAATTTATAAAAAAAGTTTACAATATTTTCAAAAGCATTGATAAGGTTAAAAGTAATTCATCGTGTAATAGAAAATGATAATGGACATGTTAATTTTTACTGTTCATCTCAACCTAAGTTATCACAAAAGGCTCCTATTGATCAATGATTATTACAAGTATTATTAATGTTGCTTATAGCTTACAATGGGTATACAAATTCACTATTAGTTATTTGTTAATTACTAAATAAGATTAAACACCAACATACAATGTCACTCCTAATTAAGTACACAAAGTCACACCTAACTATACAACAAAACTTGTTAAAAGTATTATAAGGAAAATTATCCACTAAAGAATATACAAATGACCATTTCATGCTCTATATAGTAAAACTTCAAAGTTGTTAATGATTTACAAATAAAGTTCAACTAGTTATCCATTATATATATTAAAAACTATAAGACCTAAAAAATTGAAAGCATATTTTGCATGCAACATTTAAGTGAGACATATATTTTTGCATGTTCAATAGCTTTATGTATATTAAAAAGTTTCATGTTAAACACATCTTAAATTGGCTCAATATAGTTTTTTTTGTTGTGATTTGTCCTTATTTTATTCTCCACTCAAAGTCATGTTTGACTTTATGTTGTCACCTATAGTTGTTGCACTCAAAACATTGTATAAAAGACAATATTTTTTTTTACTACTTCTATATGTCTCAAACTATACCCTTTTGAACAACAAAACTCTTATGTGGTTGCATTGTGTTAAAATCATTCTTGAGATGTATTTTTGGTCAACTTGTTTCCATTAGACATTATTTCATCATATAGATGTGCCTAGTGGTGAACACTTTTTATGTTTGGCGTTCTTAACTTATGTCTTCTTCTAAGGCTTTGAGAGATTGTGTTTAAACTTTTGTATGTTTGGAGACTTCATCTAGTCTTGGTATGTATCTTGTGCTTTTGTACAATCTCCAAAGTCTTTGTCCAAGCTTTTATAATTAATAATCTTGTCTTAAACTTCGTCTAAATACATGTTTCACACTTACAAAAATTGTTATACACGTAAAAACATGTTATTACTTTTTTATCATTATTATTATCAAAATAAGAGTATTTTTTGGCATGACTTTAGATTTACATCTTATCATTATATTAAAAGTTATCTATACTTTAAGAATCTTCCCCTTATAATAAAAAATATCATGTTTTTATTTCAATAATAACTTTTAACATATTTTGAAAAATGTGATTATATGTATATTATTATGTGTATAATTATTTTAATTGTTTGAAATTAATATGTATTATTAAAATTTTGTCAAAGTGAGAAGGATAAGATCACGACATATGATATGAGTTTAATCAACATCGGAGTGCACACACATAACATCAAAATATGTGTGCGCACACAACATCAGATTGTGTGCATGCACACATACACACACCCGATGGTACACACATATACATATGCACACACACGCACATACACACACATGTATGCCCACACCCACGCAACAAGATAAACAAATAAATAGAGAAGTATAGAAAATAAGATACTCATATGTTATGATGAGACTTCAATGAGTATTATATTAAAATGTATGTACATAAAAAAATGTTTCTTAGTCTAAAAATGAAACTATACTGATAACACTCTAGATTTACATATTTTTCTCTGTTAAAAATCATTTCTTAGATTTCTTTAGTTTTTAATTTCTTAGAATTAGGCTAGTTTTATGTTTTTCTTTTAATTCTTTAGAATTGTAAAATTTTAGTTAAAAATAGGTTTTTAGATGTAATTTTTAATCTTTGTTAATAATTAGGAAATTAGTATTTTTTTTAAATTCTTTTAATAAAAAAAATGTTTGGTTTTAATTAGGTTTTAATCTCATAATATTTCTTCTTATTTGCATTCTAACTCTTTTATTCATTTTTTTTAGATCGGATCTGGTTTGGGCTTGAACAGCCAACACAAACACTGGGCCCTGATCCCTTTTTGGGCTGTTTTGTGGCTGAATCTATTGGAGAGCAGGGAGCAATAATTGGGCCGCTGGAGATGCTGGATTGGTAATGAAATTGGGCCTATTGGTCTGCTGATTGGAAGTAAATACTCCAACGCTGGTGCACTGGATTTGAGGCAGCTGTGCATGGGTTTCAATTAAATGAAACGCACCGTTTTGGAGGCTGGCAGCTGCAGTTCCTTTAGGGTCTTCACTCCATCATTTCATTTGGAGGCAGTAGCACACACGAGCCAAGGGAGTAAGACAAAAGCTAAGGCTCCTTGCACGAGAAGAGGAGACCCAAAGCGCGCACGTGACTAGAGCTTGTTCAGCAAAGAAATGAAGAGATGATCGGAGGGTTCTGATCAACGTAGACAAAGAAGGTTGACCGTCCGATCAGAAGCTCAAAGCGTCACAGCAAGGTTCCCCTCTCCCATTTTCTTTCCCCCTTCCTTTTCTAATTTTCTTTCTTCAACCCTATATAAAGGGGTTTTCAGCCATGTAAATATTATTTTTAGAACTTCTCTACACTTTACTTTCACAAAGCTTTTACAGATTTAGTTTCTGAGTAGAATAGAAAGTAGTTCTAGGTTTATCGCTTTCATAGATTAAGGTTTACATTTGCTTCTGGATTTTGCCGAGACAATTGCGAGAGTGACAGCCGTGCGAATCTTGGTGACTTCCAGTATAGTTGTAATCTTCTTTTCATATTAATAAAGTTCTTTTTCTATTATTGTTTGTGTTTTGATATTTCTTCTTCAATGTTTCTGTGTTTTTTTGTGTTGTTTCATTGAAAATGAATTGGACTCTGATTCTCTGCAATTTTATGATTTCTTTTGGAATCAAATGTCTCCGTAGTGAGCATTTTTCATCGAGATGTCTTCTCGAGACAAAGAAAAGTCCAATGCATAAAAATTGATTCAAATTTGTGTTTCTTGAATTTGTTTGTGGATTTTAGATTGATGAATAGGCTAATGAACCTTGATTGGAGAAATGAGTGGAAAGAGTCAATTTAAAGTTCTGAAATATGAACTAGAATACCCTGGATTGGGATTCACATTATCATGATGTCTTCTTGAGAACTCTAAGCACTCTTATATTCATATCAATGTACATTCACCTATGAAATCAATTCTGTCTTTGCTTTTGATAGTGATAGTTGAAGTTCAATTTGAGTTTTGATGTTTCAGTTGTTTACTTTGAGTATTTTAGAATTTATGATCTGCTTTACTTCTGTTTCAGCCTTTACATTCTTGTTGATATGATGCTTTTCAATCTTGAGTTTTAAGTTCTTTTCAATTTGGTTTTATTTCTGATTTTGTTCCAGTTTTAGTATATAGGTTTTGTTTTGGATATAAATAGGTTTAATCTCTTCATTACTTTAGCTTAGGTTTTATTTATTTATTTTCTTCCTTCTTTTATTTTAAAACGGATTATAGTTTCGCTTTTCTTATTTTTAGTTGCTTTCAAAAATCATCTCCAAGGCCAATTGTTAGAAAAATAAGGATGATTTTGTTAACCTAATATAAGATGAATTTATTTTAAACATTTTTCCAAAAAGAACTTTTTTCTTTATAATTTTTTCTTAACTTAGAAAAACCATAATGTAATATCTTGAAAATCTAATTGAAACAAGAATTAGAAAAGTAATGTAAAGAAAGATAAAGACCACACATACTAATTTGGATTCAATTAATCATACATCAAATTTTCATTTTTTTCTGTCCAAAAAAGTTGGTTCCACTATCAACAAAAAGTTTGTATAATGCAAGACAAGTAATTCAAACACTCAACTCAATCAACTCTTGACCCATTTAAGAGGATATCATAACCAAGAGGATATCAACCCTTAATAAACTCTAAATACTAAATAGGATATATGTTTTATCAACTCTTTAATCATCCAAAAAGATTTATGTTGCAACACCTCTTTTTGCAAGAAGACAACAAACAACCATTCAAAACACTACCGTAGAACAATAACCAAGAAACACTAATGGAACACTCCATTAGAACAATAACCAAAAAATAAATCTAGAAAATGCTCCAAAAAAATATAAAGAGTTTACCATAGCATAAACAACTCCAAGACTTTGTAAAATCAACATAACCCTTTGTTTACTTCGAAATCTTCGAAAGCATTTAAAAATCATGTGTATAGCTTATAAAATACCAATGTCATTAGCTTTATATGATTGCAAATATTATAAAAAAGATTTAGTCTGAATATCTATTTATGGAGTTTTCAAACCACAAATATTATAAAGAGTTTTCAAACCACAAATTTAAAACATTTTTTTACCGATTTAATCTTTGAATCAGGCTCTTATAATCGATTATTCTAACAAAATTTTGTAAATAAATTATAACGTTTCTCTATAATAATTGATTATCACACATTTTAATCGAGTAAACACACTTCTCATTATTTTCCTAAAACAAGTTTAATTAATTAAACAAGATCTTAATTGATAATTATACTGAGAGTTTGGAAACACTTGAACGCTCTCTAGATCAATTGTTCTACATAATCAATTTTTCAATTTTGAAAAACTCTAAAGAAATATTTAATTGATTATAGATAAGTCTAATAGATTAAAACTGCAAAAAAAAAACATTAAGATTGATTTTAACTTTAGCATTTTCTCTTATTAATATAAATTGTATGCTAAATTAAGAAATTTTAGTGAGTATCTTGTGTAAAAGACAAACATAACAAAGAAAATTACACTTTTCTTATATCATTGAATCTCTTATTCAAGATCAACATTCTGTCCCTTTTATATAATGTCCCATATTTAAAAGAAAATTCATATACCAATACATCCACAATTTAGTTTTCATAATTTTTTTAATTTCTAATGTGCTATTAGAGTCATCTTATATCTTTTAGTATAATAATGAGAAAGTATAATGAGAAAAGCTAAAATGTCACATTAACTATAACTAATGGCAGAATATCATGTATGTATGTGTGTGTGTGTATATATATATATATATATATATATATATATATATATATATATATATATATATATATATATATATATATATATATATATATATATATATATAAAGTTGTTGGAAGTTTCACATCTATTAGAGATAAGGTCAATTGACAATATATAAGTGAGTGCAAATGTCACTTTAAAGGTCGATTTTTGTAAGGTTGAGTTAGACTTAAAATTCACTTCTTAATAGTATCAAAGCCATGAATTATAACTTACCCTAGTGAGATTTTTTGTTTATAGGATCTTTTGTTCCATTTGCTATCGGACCACCCATTAATGCATAGTTTACACATGAGATGTATATGCACTAGTGCAGAAAAGGCCTTTAACGTCACCCTTTAGACGTTCAACCCTCGAATATCAATCGTAAAAAAGGACCGGTGGCATTTTCTATAAATAAAACAACCATATAGACGTCTATTCTGGAGGAAACCGACTTCTAAAGCCATATAGACGTCTGATGTGGGGGGAACAGACTTCTATATACTCATTTTTGAAATCTAAAAAGTCACTTTTTGACTCCATTTAGACGTCAGATCCCGCTAATCCGACTTCTAAAGCCATATAGACGTCTGTTGTGGGGGAACAAACTTCTATATACTTATTTTTTAAATCGAAAAAGTCACTTTTTGACTCTATTTAGACGTCAGATCCCGCCAATCCGACTTCTAAAGCCATATAGACGTCTGATATGGGGGAACAGACTTCTATATGGCTGCATTAACACACTGCGAACGCAAGGCAACAATTACGCGCACTTAATGTTCTTCATCTTCCTCATGTTTTCTCTCCATAGAATACGTTTTTCAGGTTCGTTTTTTAACTTTTTCACCGTTTAAAATTAGTTTTACTCCGATTACATTACTCTTTGATGAATTATCTTTCATTTAAATCGATTAAAATGCGATTTCGCTGGGTTTTGGTGCAGTCTTGCTCGTGTCCTTGGGCGGCGTTCTTGGGCGGCGTTCTTGGGCGGCGTTCTTGGGCGGCGATTTCTTGCGTTTCCCACTCCTCTAATTCCCTCCACTATGTTTTTGAAATCATCCAATACAAAAAGCCGTCAATGTCACCCGTAAAGACGTCAGGTCGGGATCAGACGTAAAAATTCCAAAATAACAAACGTCTAAAGCCTTTTCTACACTAGTGATGCCTCGACATGAGAGAGATAGGTTGGAAGTCTCACATTAACTAAAGATAAAACTAATTCATAATATATATAAACGAGTGTAAACCTCACGTTACAAATTAGTTGAGTTAGACTTAAAGTTCACTTTATCGATAATATAAATAAAGAATCATCTTTACTTTTACACTTTTACAATTTTGAAAGATAAAAGTATTTGTTTAATTAAAAATAGTGTATAAAAACTTATGAGATCATTGTGACAATCAAAAGTGATTATTCACTCTAAAATGGGATATCTAAATAGTATTTTATATTGCATGACGGTTATTGTTGTGGTCGAAACTAAAGAAAATTGCTAACTGCTAATTGGATGGTCAACACTTGAATTATTTGATTCAAGTAAAGTATGCCATAATAGTGAGGTGATGTATTTTGGGAAAATGCATGGAAGCATGGTTAGTAATACAAATTCATATAGTATTTCACCTAACCTTCGGATCCTGCTGCGATGGCTAGCCTAGCCTATAGTATTTTACCAGGTAGTGGAATTGGTTTTTGCTTTTGGTCGAAGAAAGGGACTTGGTTAAAGAGTATTTACGAGAATTCGCAACTTGACTTGGGAAGTTGACGTGGGTTGAAAAGAGACAACCCTGCCCAAAACAATATAAATACAAGGACAACCTAAGAGAGATTGAAAAGCCCTTATCACTAAGGAAACCATACATAAATCCTCTCATTTTTTTCTCCCTCTGTGTTGCCTCCAAAATTCTGGAACAAGGAAAGGGAGGAATAAACCTTGCTCAAAATAGTTCTATTTTATTATCATCAATCATATCTGAGTCATTTTGAAACTCTTCATTGTATCAATCTTAGTCACAATGGCAACATTTTTCCGAAGAATGGCGATCAGATATATTTTTCTGACATTGTTTTTCTCTGCAGGTGCCTTCTTTTTCTCATGCAGTTTGTGCTTTCTTTTCTGCTTTTTATGCATTGCATGTTTTTAGTTTTTGTGTTTTTTAGCATTCCTAAGTTGATAGCATTGGTTTATAGAAGTAGAACAGGTTTGGTTGCCGTGAATGTTTCTTGGTAGAGTAACGAATTTTGCTGATTTTGCAACCACAGATATTGGATTTCTTGGACGTGTTACATCATTTGGAATCAATTACGGCCAAGTGGCTAACAATTTGCCGTCACCGAACAAAGTGCTTGAACTCTTCAGCAACCTTAAGGTCACGAAAACAAGAATTTATGACACCAATCCGGAGATTTTGAGTGCTTTTGCTAAATCAAACGTTGAGGTCATTGTGACAGTAGAAAATCAAATGCTAATCCAGTTAAATGACCCCCAACAAGCCCTTCAATGGGTGAATGGCCATATCAAACCGTACCTTCCAGACACAAAAATCACTGGTATTCAGGTAGGAAATGAGTTATTCACTAATGGTGATACCACTCTTATTCAGTATCTAGTACCTGCAGTGGTTAACATTCACAATGCTCTAGTTCAGCTAGGCATAGACTCTAACATCCACGTTTCAACACCAAGTTCCTTGGAAGTGCTTCAGGAATCTTACCCTCCTTCAGCTGGCAGTTTCAAAAATGAGATCTCTGGGATAATGTCCCAGTTTTTGAGCTTCTTGTCCACCACTAAGGCACCCTTTTGGATCAATGCTTATCCTTACTTCGCTTACAAGGATGACCCTAGTAGGATTCCATTGGACTATGTATTATTTAATCCTAATGAAGGAATGGTTGACCCCAACACCAACCTACACTATGATAACATGCTTTATGCTCAGGTAGATGCTGTCACATTTGCCATTGCTAGATTGAACTTTAGTGGGATTGAGGTAAGGGTCTCTGAGACTGGTTGGCCATCCAAAGGAGACCTTAATGAGGTCGGTGCCACACTACAGAATGCTCAAACTTATAATAGAAATTTGCTGAGAAGGCAAATGGCAAATGAAGGGACACCTCTGAGTCCAAGAATGAGGTTGGAAGCATACTTTTTTGCATTGTTCAATGAAGACATGAAGACAGGAGCAACCTCTGAAAGGAACTATGGCCTATTTCAGCCTGATGAAACCATGACATACAATGTAGGGTTGGCTGCTTTTGCATCCTCATCCACTTCATCCACTTCAATTTCTCTTACCTCCTCTGCAACTAACACGAAGGTAAAAGTAAAACCAGTCTCTTTTTTCTCCCCCAGCTTATGGCAAAACTCGTATGAAAGAAAATGAAAATGTAGTTTATACAATTGGGAGAAGTGTATCAGTTTAAAAGGGGTTTTGTATGTAATGTCAGATAGTCAAATTCATAATCACAACTTTTAGCAGAACATTTTCAAATTTACTACTGTCGTGTTCTTAGTTAGTTAGTAATTGGTGCATTCTCACGAGTGTCGGTCTAATTATCTTTTTTTTTTCTTTTTTTTCTTTCCTTCTCTAAAAAAATCAAATTTTACATTGAAGCAGGCAGCATCAAAGGAATTTCAAAGCTTGTTCTTCTGGGTGTTTGTGTGTTTGCTGACTTCAGCCCTTTGTGGCTTTGTTTGAGAAGAATATTATTACATTCTTATGGAGTGATTCATGTGTATATATCAAAATAACGAAAAGTTGGGATTTTACAACCTTCAAGTTGCAAAATGGAGTATCTCTAGTATGATCTATATTAAAGGTACCTATTTTGCAGAAATCAGGAGCAACACTAACACTTTCTTAACAATGGGGCAACAAAATCTGCACCACGGCGAAGAGTTCAACTCATTTGGAGGATCATCATCACCTTTCACTGTGGCTTCACTTTCACCCACTTACCCCACCACTAGTCACATTCCAGCAACAACCATGTGGCGGTGACGTTAGGTTGAGCTTGTTTTAGATAGATAAGGTCCAAAAGCCACATCATTTTTTATTACCTGACATTATTTGGAATTGTCAAATAGGAAATGTGTTTGTATATTGCTGGTTTTGTACCATTTATTTCATTTCATTCATCCAGTCCAAAGGCATATGAGGCTGTAAGACATGTCTGCCTTGAGCTCGTCTAATTGGATGCTAAGAAAAGCCCCCTGTTATGGGACGTGGAATCCATGACTGTTCTCATTTGTATATATAAATGTAAAAGTAATTCCTGATACACCATTCTTTTCTCTGCTTTTCCTCTTTCATCAACTTGTGTATTGTATCACAGTACAAAGTTCATTACAAATATGATATAATGAAAATCTAATTAAAGTTCACAAAGTTAAGGCTTTGTTTGCTTCTTTTATTATCCTCATTCGGACAATAGGACGGTCCTGCTTTATTCCATGGCCAAATAACCGTCAGCATAGGGTCATTGCCGACCCCTTTTCCAAAGGTGCCTTTATCAGTTTTTTTTTTCTATTTTAAAGGGGACAATTAAACTTCAGCCTTATCAGAACATGATGGAGATTGGTCTAGCTCTTTGACATCAGTGAAGGTGGTTCTGCACATGAACCCCTCAAATTCTCTAGCTGACCCACCACCCTCATGTGAGAAAAAAACAATTATTTTTCTTTTGGGGCGTAATAAAATATGCAAGGACAATTTGCAAACAAATCCCACCCAGAATTTTTGCATCGTCATGGTCTTGAGGTACTCAACATTCTGATTTAAAATTGCTTCCTGCAGACAATGTGATGGCAGCAGCAGTTTCGCTTTTTATCAATTTTGATTGTAAGTCCAATCACCAACGCGACATATTCCAAGAAGGGGTCCCATCTCTTAATAATTTCAGCGAGTGCTTCACCGAGTTAGAATTGGAAAATTTGTTGTCCTTGCATACACTTTCATGTTGTTTACTGCGTTTTGTGTGGTAAGTAAAATTGTCGGTTTTCTATTTCATCGTATGTTCTCTGTTGTCTGTGTTGTTGTCTGAACTGTAATCATAGAGTGTTAAGTCAAAATCTCTATTGCTCATGGCCCTCCTGAATTTTAAGGGGCAACGGCGAACATAACTGTCACCATGATTAAAAGCTTGCCTATAATTGTAGCCATTTTTCATTCTTTTCTTGGAATACAGACTGGTTTTCATTATTTCAATGTACGTGTTTACCTTAGGTGGCTCACTAGGGGATCTCCACGTGTCAATTTTGCCATAACATGGCATCATCATCTGAAACCTTAGTGCAGCATCAAAAGCCTCGAATGTAGCTTGGAACAAGAGCACCCCAAATGTGCGATTGTAGTAGAGCTCTTTAGCTACTTCTCTCTAGAACAAAGAAATACATGAAAATATAATCAAATCACGTAAGTGGCTGATGTCCCCTCTTTTTGGTTTGTGATGAAGCAATGACCACCAAGGAACACAAAACAAAATGAAAATCGTAATCACTCACAATCTGTTTAATAATACTAAAAACAATAATAGTGACAGGCTCTACAACCATTGATTAGGCTAGCACAGTCCCTCCAACCAACCCCAGTGGCACTTGCACCATTACGTCTGGTATCGTTGTTTCTTCTATATTATAAATGTTCCACTGGCTCTGGTTAATTCCAATGCGGTTCTTCCTCTCGAAAAGCCATTGCAAATCATCAAAAAGAATCATATATCTGAATAACTAACCAAATAACTTTTGAAACAAATTGTTATCCCATAATGATGTCACTTTCAAGTTTTACTGAGAAATGAAGCTTCAAAGTAATGTCAAAACTTTTACAATGACCTTTACCGCATCGTATATCGTATATGTCTGATGACATCTTCACATGCATATGTTCTCAAACCTCGATCATGAACCATAGCGGTATGGTCGACTACATATTACCGAGGACAAAAGATATATGAGCTAGATATACTCAGGAGTAATCAACTCCAAGGGTCTAACCACGAACCATAGCAGTATGGCCAGCTACATTTCGATCCGTAGATTTAACATATAGAAAGTCTACTTAAGGTCATAATTAAAATACTATTAAACAAATGGATTAACCAAAGACTAATCAAGGTAATTAGTCATGAGCCAAACCAATCCAAGTAAAAATTCCATAAATATAATATAAATAGCACATAATACAAGGTAAATTATTACATTTATTTATTACAATAATAATTACATTCTAAGGCATTTGACTGACTTGAGTGTCGATGTGTTTCCTACAAACGTAACCCCCTACTTGGCTAGGAGAGGATGAGTATCTTGAAGAGAATGAATACCCTTGAATTTGAAGGCTTGGAGCTTTTTTAGTGTTTATTGACATTTCCGCAAGATATATTTGGCTTTGTAAGAATAATTGACACCCACTATAGGACCGACATATATTCATTGAAGAAGAAGAAGGTTTTTATGGTGTCTACATGAAGTAAGATGGTAGGCTGTTAAAGCCACTGTCTTGGAAAATCAGATGAAACTGCAACAGAAATTTGTTGAGTTCAAGAAAAGGAGTATTGATCATATGGATGCCTCGAGGCAGGAAAATGTATGGATGAGAAGGAGGGTCAAGCCCAAAGGAACAACTCACAAGGGGAATGAGAAGGAAATTCCTGATAACATGAACTTGGTGCAGAAAACTCCACCTCGTGTCACCCAATATGTGGAAGTAAGGAAGAGAGTGAATACAATCCTACTCCCAAAACAAACAACTCCTTGGCAGCAGGAGAATTCTCGACATCTATCTGTACATGGTACCGTGGATACCACCCTCCCTCCGTGGATGGTATCATGGATACCCCTCTCCCTAAGTAGCTGAAGTCCCTTACTTTGGACCGATTATAATGGTAGCACATCATTGCCTATACCACTCAAGTCGGTTTGTACATAACTAAAAATGTTGTTTTGTGCAAAGCTTTTGTGAGAACACTGAATGGTTCACCTGCCTTCCCAATATTCCATCCACTACTTCGATAGGTTGGTGTTATCCTTTATTATGTAGCTTTCCACAAGTTAACATCAACACCTTACTTCCTTGGCACTTCTTAACGACATGCAAGAGAAGGGGGAGTCTCTACAAAACTTCATCGATAGGTTTAGCAAAGTGACTTTGAAGATCAAGAACTTGAATCCTGAAATGGTTCTGCATTATTTGATCATAGCACTAAGGTTGGGTCCCTTTGTGAATGGTTTGTGCATGATGTTGCCCACAAGTATGAATGAGCTAAGGTGTGGGCTGCCAAGTTCTTGCAGCTAAAAAAAGCAAGAGATCATAGGAACAAAATAAGAATCGAGACCATGTGGATCAAAAGGGATCGATCGAGACTCAACGTCGAAGAGTAGGTTTTACTAGAGGAAGCCTAAACATACTCGGTTCACGCGTTACACCTCCTGAACACACCTAGGTCTTGTATGTTGAAGGAAGCGTTGCAGGTGAATCATATACCACCTCTTAGGAAAGCCAAAACATCATTCAATGTCAACATGAAAATGCATTGTTGGTACCATTGCAGCTATAGCCACACGATTGATAAGTGTGTTGAACTTAAAGACAAATTTGAACCCTAAAATGTTTATGAAACGTGACAATGAGAGTAGCTCACGATCTAGTTATCGAAGGTACAATGACTGAAGAGAAGGTAGAAGAGATAGAGAAAAAGAAGATACAAGAGAAGAACCAGCTCAACGCAAGGATAGGCGTTCTGATGTCATACCTCCCTTGAAAGGTACAATCAATATTATATTCGGAGGGTTCATTGGAGGCAGATCTTCATCTTCATCCAAAAAGACACATATGAGGGTCGTCCAGTCAATTAATGCAATATCTTGGAGCTTTAGGAGAAAGAGGATACCTCTGTTGGTATCGCACAGCAGAATGTTTAGTGTGGAAAGTGTGTTAATGGTCAATAGCCAAGATAGGAACGGTGAAATGGTTCTTTTTAAAATCGTGATTTTCTTTTAGGACTTTCAACAAACAGTTGGTGAATAAAAAGTGTAGAGTAAGAAAAAATCACACAAAGTATTTTATCCTGGTTCAAATCAAAAGATTCTAAGTCGTTAATCACTATAAACAGTGATTAACTTTTTCACTAAAATATTGTTCACAAATTACGATTAGATGGAATAAAGAGTAATAACAGAAAACACATTCCTTCGACAAACGAATGGAAGAACCTGCTCAATCAACTTGAAGAGAACCGCTTCGACCTTAGACCCACTAAGCACAAGCGTCTCCTATTCACAAGACTTAATATGAGCACACCAACACTTGAGAAATTTCTCAAACAAAATTTTGTATTCTTAAATGACTTAGTTAAGCCTCAAAGAGGTTTGGCAAAGAGTATATATAGCCCAAAGGTTAGAAACTGAAAAGATAACTCCCAACTGACAGTGATAATCGATTATTTGTGTCCGTTATGAGGTTTTCAAAAAGAGATAATTGATTATCCTAAGGAATAATTAACTATTTGCGCGGCTTAGGCAATACTGACTCACACTGGAATAATTGATTATTTTGAGAAATAATCGATTTTTTGCATGAGTAACTCTTTTTCAAATGAGCTTGTGATAATCGATTATTACACCAAATAATCGATTATCTACGCAAACATTCTAAACACAGGAAAACTTCTAACTGTTTACATCAACAAAGTTATTCCTATTATAATTTATTCTACAAAAATGCTTTAAAAATAAATACAACAAAAGTCTTCAAATTCTTAATCTTGTAACATTTGATATATAAGTTCAAAAATGCTGACAAGAACAAATTTATTTGTCATCCCTATTAATTACACCATGTTTTTTTTATTCACAATGTTAGTTATTAGTAATTTGTTAATAGAAAGAGTTAAATCTATAATCTTTTTTGTCCTCAGTTCCAAGTCCTTTAAACTAATCTTATAACTTTCAAATATTAACGGACAAAGTGAACCCACAATCTCTCCTACCCACAATTATATATATATATATATATATATATATATATATATATATATATATATATATATATATATGGGGTTTGCTAACGCGCGGTACACCTGTTTTTTAGTTGGTACATTTTAGCAATGTGTACCGAATTTTAGTAGACAAAAATATCCTTATATATCATGATTCTAAGTTTTAAGGTTAAGGGTATTTTAATAATTTTCATTCTCAAAAATAAAAAAAAAAAAAGAAACCCCCAAACCCTTACTCACCTCTCTCATTCCTCTAAACCCTTTCTTTTTCATCTCTTTCACTCCAACATTGTTATGGATGACAGAGAAAAGGTTGGAGTGAGAGATGAAAGAGAAACGGTTGAAAGGAACGAAGAAGGTGAATAAGGATTTGGGAATGTACCATATATATATATATATATATATATATATATATATATATATATATATGTAATTAATTTTTTTTATTGAGTTTACGCAACACTTATTTTCATGTCGATAAAACAATAATGGTAAAATGAATTTTTAAAAACGACAATCGAGGTGTATTAAAATGGGATAAAAAGCAGCTATGGTTTAAAAAAGTGAAACTATAGAACCAAAGTGAAAAAATGGCACATGATCCGAAACAGTCTTCTAAGAATGAAATAAAGAGAAGAGAGATATCATAAAACATGACCAGGGCACAAAACACAGGACAATTTTTAATTTTTCCACTGTTAGATTACTTGTACTGAGATTTTGAGCATAAAATCCAGTATTATAGTTGGAAAGCACGCAAAGAGCAGATGAGAACAAGAAATGAAAAACCGATTTAACGTGCCTTGGTTGAGACTTGTTTTACTTCAAATGTCGTACATAGACGGCTCTAAACTTGATTCTAATGAAAACAGAATATCTTTAAATTTTACAATTAGAAAATTTTCATTTACAAGCATTAACAAAAATATCACTTTCATTTTATACTATATTCATGTTTTGTTCATTTGATACTATATTCATGTTTTGTAATTTCACAACCAAAAGTATTTTATATCAACACTACCTAACTTTACAAAAAGTTATTCTCGAAACAAATATTTCCAAACATGAACTAATTCAGTCATATTCATTTTTAACTAAAATCAAAGTTATCTAAAATTATGTATACAAACTCTAATCTAAAGGGACGCCTACCAGACATTTCATAATTAACCATGGGGTAGTAAATGGTGAAGGAAAACGAAGAAATCAATCACAAAGCAGTACGATTCTAACGTGAAACTTAATTTTGACTCCAACGACAACTGCTCTCAGAGCATTTGCTCTCGATTGTCCCAGAAGTGGAACAATATGAAATTGCCAGCTCTTATGACCCCTAGCCCAAGTGCCCAACTATTATTAAAAAACCAGACTAATGAAGAACAGCACAATACAGAGAAAGAATTGCACAGGTCACAATTTGTCTTGCTATGATGCATCAGTTTTAAAACTTAACCTATGCCACTCCAACATACTTATTCAGTGAACATAAATCGTACTAACAACACGGATAAATATTCTTCATTTTTTCAGTCAGAAACGATAACAAGTGTGGCATTATTTTCTTGAAGCCAACAGTTTTAATACCCTCCACTCTTCTTATTCCACCACTCCAGAAACTTCACCTCCGCAGTCAATGTGTCTACCCTGTAAAGTTGAAGAGCATGATTTGCGATTTCATGTCCAAAAGTCCAACCAAATATACCTCCGGCTAAAAATGACAATCCAGCGCCTGTTCAATATTATGGGGAAATGTAAAAGATTAACAATGTATATGAAACAGTTAGACACTACTTTTATCACAAAAGACCTACATAAAAATTTCTTGTACAAAATATTATAAAACCAATTTCGAATGTAAAACATATTAAGTGTAAAAATGAGCAAGAATGGCGCCTGCTTTTGCTTACAATATGATACCAAATTATGAGCTATCCAGAAGCACATCGAAGTAGAAAAAAATTTAAGTAGTATGACAAATGGTAGATTACCATGTAAACTCCTTGAATATTTCCAGGCATAGCCAGCAGTAAACAATGCTCCCAAAGCACTTCCTCCGATGCCAAATTGCACTGCCTCCCTGGCACTTTTCAGCTGAAATGGGAGAAAGGACTTCAGGTCATAGCTATCTTGAAGTAAAAACTCAATCAACCATGTACTCTAGTAGGTGAAATGTTCATATTTTTGAAAATGCAGGAAATGATAACAGGCACAGACAGTTAAATTTTACAGCCAGAGTTGATGCTATAAACAGAAAGGGGTTAGCAACAAAGGTTTGCCGCCATTTGCCATTTACTTAATGTGCTCCAACACGAACAATGACATATGAAACAGAACAATATAATTTGTCCATCATGGTATTGTTTTATACAATATCCGTTTTTCTCTCTTTGGGGGAGGCTCAAGGTTTCAAGGGAATCACTTGACTCTTTTGGACTAATACATCACAAACACCCAAAGGTAGATAAATGTTGTCATGTCTGGTGACTAATGACATTATGACAACAATGCATATTAGCAAAATTGATGAATGATGAAACGCAATTACCACCATACTGATGTCTAGAGGGCATCCAATTGATGGAAAACTCTATTATGTTGAAAGGGAAAACATTTGAAAAAGACAATTAATGGCCTGTCGAAAAAATTTTAGATAGACTTGGGAGATAGACCACCTCTAAGGTATGAGTTGCTCATGTAAAAGAGGTTACATCACTTCCAACATAAAACCTTAAGGCTTAATGTTTATGGATCTTATTTTTCTTTTATACCACTCATCTTGTTCATTTCTACTCAATGTAGCACTTTCAACTTATAGTTGGATTCCTAACAGTCTATCCCACAAGTGTGAGTTGGGGTTTTACTATAACTTTCTACCACAATAGGATATACTTGTCCCACTCATTTATCTCAACATACTTTCACTAACCCTTGGCTCTAATACGACCATTGGAATCTGATAGATTGGAGAGATGGACCATTGAGTTCCCCATATAAGAGACTTGATACACTTCCAACATAAAACATTAATGCTTAATGTTTATGGGTCTTGTTTTTCTTATAAGCCACTCAACATTTTTATTTTTTCTCAATGTGGGGCTTTCAACTCTTACTTGAATTCCTAACATGACCAACTCAAGATTGAATAGATTAGAATGAAGCATCCCAAATCCCAATAACTTAAAAGGAAATTAAAGTTTTTTCTATAGCTATATTGAATATAGTGAAGAAGATTAGGAGAAATCTCCCTTATGTGTTTAGCATACACATAGGGTAGTTTATTTATAATGTAAGATAAGGGTTAAACCCTAAATACAGAATGGACTAAGCCCAATTAACAGAAACACACAACTTAACATCTAACACTCCCCCTCAAGCTGGAGCATATAAATCATATGTTCCAAGCTTGTTACAAAGATAGTCAATTCTAGGTCCTCGTAAGGACTTGGTGAATATGTCTACCAACTGGTTGCTTGAGTTAACGAACTCAATCTTGATATCTCCGGATATGATTTTTTCTCTAATAAAATGACAATCAACTTCAATGTGCTTGGTTCTCTCATGGAAGACAGGGTTAGAGCTAATATGAAGAGCAGCTTGATTATCACATATAAGTGTCATGTGAGTGGCATCTCCAAATTTCAATTCATTAAGTAATTGTTTAAGCCACACAAGCTCGCAAGTAGCAGATGCCATAGCTCTATATTCTGCTTCTGCGCTGGACCTTGCCACAACACTTTGCTTCTTACTTTTCCAAGATATCAGGTTGCCACCAATAGAGACACAATATCTAGAAGTAGACCTCCTATCAGAAGGGGAACCAGCCCAATCAGCATCTGAATAACAAACGATTTTTGTATCATTGTTAGGGCCATATAGCAAACCTTTTCCAGGTGATCCTTTAATATACTTCAGTATGCGAACAACTGCATCCCAATGGTCTTCACATGGGGAGTTTAGAAACTGACTCACCACACTAACTGCGAAGGAAATGTCAGGACGCGTAACAGTAAGATAGTTTAATTTACCAACTAATCTTCTGTACCGTTCAGGATCTGAGAAAGGCTCCCCCTGATTTGGTAAGAGTTTGATGTTAGGGTCCATAGGTGTCTCAACAGATTTACAGTTCATTAACCCTGTTTCCTCCAAGATGTCTAACGCATACTTCCTCTGAGATATGACAATACCATCATTGGATTGTGCTACTTCAATACCCAAAAAGTACCGGAGTTTGCCAAGATCTTTGGTTTGAAAATGATGACAAAGGTGTTGTTTCATCTGAGAGATGCCGAGATAGTCATTTCCTTTGAGAACAATATCATAAACATACACTATTAAGTAAATACATCCAGCACTTGAGTGGCGATAGAACACTGAATGATCCGCTTCACTGCGAGACATACCAAATTGTTGAACAACACAGCTGAATTTACCAAACCAGGCCCGAGGAGATTGTTTTAGGCCATATAAGGATTTGCGAAGACGACATACCAATCCAGATGACTCCCCCTGAGCAACAAAGCCAGGCGGTTGCTCCATATAAATTTCTTCATGCAAATCACCATTTAAGAAAGCATTTTTGACATCAAGTTGGTAAAGAGGCCATTGTCGAAGAGCGGCCATGGCAATGAATAGCCGAACAGAGGTCATTTTTGCCACTGGAGAAAAAGTATCACCATAATCCAAACCAAAAATCTGTGTGTAGCCTTTGGCAACCAGTCGAGCTTTCAGACGATCAATTGTGCCATCAAGGCCAACCTTGATAGCATACACCCACCTGCAACCAACAACAGACTTTCCAGATGGTAATTGGACAAGCTCCCAAGTTCCACTTTTTTGTAAAGCACTTAATTCATCCAGCATAGCTTGAAGCCAGCCAGGATGAGTTAAGGCATCACCCACAGATTTAGGAATTGACACAGAAGAAATGGATGAGAGACAAGTGTAAAAAGATGGAGATAATCTGTGGTAACTAAGAACAGTATAATGGGGGGAAGGGTTACGGGTAGAGCGTATACCTTTACGGAGGGCAATAGGCAAGTCAGACTCATTTGCTGGAGCCGGAGGAGACACAGGAGGCGGCACTGGAAGTGAGTCATGAGGGAGACAATTGCGACGACTATAAACCTGAAGGGGTGGTGGTGAAGGACGATCCTGCGGTGAATGAGAGTCTAAAGAAGGAGGAGACAAAATGGGTGGAGCATCACCAGCAGGATCACAGATAAGAGGAATATCAACAGTAACAGGGAGAGGTACAGAACTAGAAGATAAATGTGTAAAGTAAAAAGAAGATTCATCAAAAGTGACATCAGCAGAGATAAAATGACGATTGAGGGAAGGGGAAAAACACTTATAGCCCTTTTGTGACCGTGGAAATCCTAAGAAGACACATTTGTGAGACCTAGGAGATAACTTATCAAGACCAGGACTAAAATCATGAACAAAATATGTAGACCCAAAAACTCTAAGAGGTAATGGATGTAGAGGGTCTTGAGGAAATAAGATAGAATGAGGGATTTTGTTCGTTAGGACAGAAGATGGCATGCGGTTGATAAGATAACATGTCGTGAGAACAGCATCACCCCAAAAACGTGAGGGTACTTGACCATGAATGAGAAGGGTACGAGTTGTTTCAATAAGGTGTCTATTCTTGGGCTCAGCCACCCCATTTTGTTGAGGGGTATAAGCACATGAGGTTTGGTGAAGAATGCCATGAGAAGCCATAAAATGTTTAAACTATTGAGAAAGGTATTCACGGCCATTATCACTACGTAAAGTGCGAATAGAAACCCCAAACTGAGTTTTTATTTCATTGAAAAAAGTTTGAAAAATAGAAAACAACTCAGAACGATTCTTCATGAGAAACAACCAAGTACATCTGGAATAGTCATCAATAAAGGTAACAAAATACTGAAATCCTAAACGACTAGGTCCCCAAATATCAGAATGAACCAACAAAAAGGGGGATGACGCTCGTTGTGAAGCACTACGAGGAAAGGAACTACGAGGAAAGGAACTACGAGTATGTTTACCTAACTGACAAGACTCACACAACAAACTTGATAATTTGGACAAACTCGGAACAAGTTGCTGCAGTTTGGCAAGACTGGGATGACCTAACTGAGCATGAAGAAGGGATGGTGACTCCATGATTACGCCAGCATGTGGAGAAGGGTTGAGATGATATAGGCCATGAGACTCACATCCTGTGCCAATCATGTGTTTCGAACTCCGGTCCTACAACCAAACAGAATCTTTGGTAAATGAAATAACACAATTAAGGGAACGAGTTAGACGACTTACGGACAATAAGTTAAAAGGAGACCCAGGGACATAAAGTACATTATCAATGGATATGGACGGAAAAATATGAACAGTACCAATACCATGAGATGAGACTTTAGACCCATCAGCCATCGTTACCGAGGGTAAATTAACCGGACATGACAAAGAAGAAAGGACTTGTTACCAGTGATATGATCGGTGGCACCTGAGTCAAGGACCCAAGATCCGAGAGAGTGAGTCAGACCAACAAAAGGAGTACCTGTGCGTATAACAGAAGCAGATGTAGTGGAACTAGAGTGCTGACGGTACTCATACCATCTGAGAAATTCCTGAAAGAGTAAAGGGTTATTTATGGTATTTGATGAAGTAGGATGGTCTGCAGACGGTGATCGGGGAGGTGGATCAGAATTAGCCATTACTATAGGTCGAGGAGGACGTCCATGAAGTGCATAACATCTATCAATTTTGGGGCCTAGCTTGCCACAGTGGTCACATTTTGGACGTTCTTTACCTGGTTGGCGAGACCGACTCCGATCATCAAGTTGGGCAGCCATGGAGAGGGAGAAACCCTAAAAATTCAAAGTGCTCGGATTGACGCAACGACCACAGATCCAGAACGAGGGCGAGGAGGCAATCACGGCAGTGCTGATCGGCGGCGAAAAGCTCCGGCGACGCGCCGGCACGCGCGGCGGCAGCGACGGCAGCGGTGACTCTTGCGACGGCGCGTGGAGGCACGTGGGTGGTCCGTTCGCCGCGATCTTCGTACCACGGTGGTCGCCCGGTCGAGACGATCCCGATGGTGTGGTCGCCGGTCGATTTTGGAACTCCGGCGACGGTGGCGGCGGCGGCAATGACGGCGACGGCGGCGACGACAGCGGCGGCGACTGCAACGACAGCGGCAGTGATGAGTGCCAGAGACCGTGGAGTTGACTGGAACTATTCCTGTGCTCTAGATACCATATTGAATATAGTGAAGAAGATTAGGAGAAATCTCCCTTATGTGTTTAGCATACACATAGGGTAGTTTATTTATAATGTAAGATAAGGGTTAAACCCTAAATACAGAATGGACTAAGCCCAATTAACAGAAACACACAACTTAACATCTAACAAGCTACATGCAATAGTGACGATTAAATCTGTCTATGCCTAAATGTGTCACGGCCATTGATTGTTTGTGAGTGATTCTATTTAACATATCATCAAAAATTACTTGTGTAAGTCAGGGAGTTTAAATGATTATATAGTTGTGACAAAAAATACTGAAGATTGCAAAGTGGCACAGCCAACCTAGCAGAACATGGATGAGAATGGAAAATAGATAGGTATTGATGCTACATTAGAGCTGCTGGTGAAATAACACCTCTCATTTTAGGTTGTTTCAAGGGGATCACCTCACCAGTTGGGTTGGCAACCCATCCAGTTGTTTGACTACTTCAGTTCATAAGAATCACAACCAATCATGTATGGACAAATGCTATGTCTAGTGGATGATGCCATTATGACAATAATGCATATTAGCAAAACCAACGAATGATTAGAAAGAGATGACCATCATAATAATATCTGTTGACAGAAGAACTCTAACATATTGAAAGGACAAACTTTAGAAAAACTTGGTTAGTTTAACGCCCAACTCAAAATTGAGTATATAACAAGAAATTTGAACCAATCGGACAAACACATACTAACTAGCTTCCTATATTACAAATTGAGTATCCTAATAACTTCAAAAGAAACCTGAATTCATTGAGGTATTTGGTAACAATTATTTCAGGGAAAAACATAATTTTTTTTAAGTGGCATAAAAAAGTAATTGTTTCGTCAACTCCAAGAAAGTTGAACCAATCCAACAAACACATTAACTAGCTTCCTATAGTTGTAATGTAACTATCGAATCTGTCAATGCCTAACAATGCCTTTATCATTGATTATAAGCTGGGTTTAGAATTATGATCCACAATTAATGGCAAGCACGTGCTTTAGTGTCATTTCACTAAAACAACATTACCCAATACCAAGAATTACAACATCAGGAACCAAACTAAAACATGCAGTGCACCAAATGATAAAATTCCAAACTAAAAATAACCAGGCACACTTGAGAGAACACACTCATCAACAATAACAATAGCAAAGAGCACCCGACTAAACATCCGAGACTAAATATAAATAAATATCACAGAAACTTTAGGTTATGATCTAGAAACACAGAAGACGATGTAAACATTCAACATAACAAGACAACGAAAATGAAAAACTAAAGGACGCAAATGTAGATGATAAATTGAGAGAAACATTACAACGGGTCCATGAACAGGATCAGAAGCGATAAACTCCTCGACGTCAGAGCTGGACCAGGAAGGGATGGGTTTATCACGCTTGATGAACTTTGAGTAGTTTTCCAAAAAGGAAAACCTCTCTGACCAAAACTCCTTGTAACCTTCCCAATATGACTGGGATGACGAACCTTGCGAATTGTCTGCCATCACCCCCCTTTAACTTGAATCCCTCTGCAATAACCAGTGAAATTAAATTCAGCACACAAGATTAATAACTGAGTCAAGTAAAATTTTATTGTATACTCGAATCAAGTTTAGCAAGTCCAAAAACACTTTTTTCTGTAACTATTGTTTTTTTCTCCCTTTCTCAATGGCTGCATTAGAATTAATTACAGCTTCGTACAATCTACGCAGGATTTCTTTAAAAAAAATCATTTGCGTGAAAGTCAGACTCCTGATCGAAATCGAGAAAATTAAATCCATTATAGAAAACAGAATCGAAACCGTTCGGCAATTGCATGATAATTTCGACAGTAATAATACAAAAGAGACAAAAAAAAGGAGAAAACATAATACTAGAGATGGTTATAATTATGATGAAATTGATGATATTGATGGATCAGAGATTGAATTAAGTAAAGAAAGAGTAGAAATTGGAGAAGGAGATGAAAAGTGCGATACCGAAGTTGCTGGAACAGTTACGCTGAGGAAGAGGTTACGCAGTCGTTTTCCAAAGGCAGTGATTTATTTAGGTTTTACGAGCTCAAGCTCAGACAACACAGCAATGTTCATTTATGTTTTCCGATCTACTTTACGTCATATTTTATTTTTCTTTCAACAAAATTACGTCATTTATTATTTTTATATTTTTTTATTACTTTCCCAACTTATTCTATTAAAAATAATTTATAAAACATTTTGGAGAGAAAATATTATAGCATTATATACATCATAAATATACATCAAATTTAAATTTAGGTGATTTCAATTATCAAAAAGAGATTAATACCGGTCTCATTTTAAAGAACTCTTAAAAATGTAACAATCCTAAAAATAAAATTTACCTTTTATACTTAATAAACTTGTAATATATATATATATATATATATATATATATGGGTTTGCTAACTTGTTTTTCAATTGGTATATTTAAGGGTATTTTAATAATTTTCATTATAAAAAAAAGAAATCTCTAAACCTTTGCTCATTCTCTCATCCCTCTCAACCCTTTCTCTTTTATCTCTCTCACTCCAACATTTTCTCTATCATCTCTATGCTAGTCCCAATTGAAAAATCAGAAACACTCGTCTAACCCTAATCTACCTTCCTCACTTGTCCAATTTGTTTCTCTCTCATCTCTATACTTTTCCTCACCGCAATTTGTTGCTCTTGCTCTGATCGTTCATTTGTTTCCCAGTTTAATAACAAAATAATTGATGATGTTGATGTTGATTTTTTATTGGAGAGCTGTGTTATATATTTTCTCTTCTGATTATTATTAAATTTCATTTTTAAATTTTAGAATTTTTGTGTTACAAACTCCCCCTCTGCAGGCACACCATCATCAATAAGCAAAGATCAAAATCAAACCAAGTTTAGCCAATTCAAAATTAAGTCAGAAGAATGTAATGGTAAATAAAACCTTTAACTTTACAAATCACAAAAGCAAATTGGATAAGTGAAGAAGGTAGATTAGGGTTAGACAACTGTTTTTGATTTTTTTCAATTGGGACTAGCATGGGGATGACAGAGAAAATGTTGGAGTGAGAGAGATGAAAGAGAAAGAGTTGAGAGGAATGAGGGGTGAGCAAGGGTTTGGGTTTTTTTTTTAGTTTTGAGAATGAAAATTATTAAAATACTCTTAATCTTATAACTTAGAATCCATGATATATTAGGGTATTTTTGTCTATTAAAATCCGATACACATTGTTAAAATGTTCCAACTGAAAAACAGACGTACGCAAGTTAGCAAATCCATATATATATATATATATATATATATATATATATATATATATATATATATATATTAAATTTAGGTGAGTTCAATTCTCAAAAAAGGAGATTAATACCTATCTCATTTTAAAGAACGTTGTAGGTATTTAATACCTTGGGTAAGAGGTACCCGTGGGTAGCGGGTATTTTAATACACGCGTGTTAATGGGTCGGGTTCCGTTAGCACACTATTCATATTCGCTAGTACTTGTTACTCGTTTGAATAATAAAATTACCATTTTATCCCATTAGTTTTCTTTTCTAACTATTTAATTTTCTATAAAAATTGGCCAAAACCCAAATTCCTTTTTAGGGTTTTTTCTTCAAATCAGAATAAGGAAAAAAAGTTGTTCCCGTTTCTTCTCATCCACAGGCTGCCATGAAACCCTAAGGAGATGCCTCCATTCTTCCCATTCCTTCCTCACTAATTATATTTTCCCACGTGTTTTTCCAAAAATGCAAAAAATCTCTCTTGCTCTCAAAGATGTTGCCTTTCTTCTTCCCAAAACCATAAAAGCCCCAAAGTTTTGCTTCGAAATCGTCTAGGATTCGTCCTCTCTCACCCTTACGAACAAGTGATAACGGTTGAAAAACCATTATTTTTATAGTTAATTTTGATATTAAAAACACCCTTTTTGACTTAGAAGCTTTGCTTGAACTCATGTTTTTGCTTTAGTTTTTTTTCAATAAGAGAGTTGAAGGTGAATTTAATGGTTTTGTGTTAGATTTCCTTGATTTTGTAGGCTATTGAAATGATTTGAAAGAAGAGTTAAAGTACCGAATGGTTGGAATGCAAAAAAGTCAACTAGAATGCAGAAAAGTCAACCAGAGTGCAGAAAAGTCAACCACTCAACCAGAGTGCAGAAAAAGTTGCGTTGAGCGCCAAAAGTGCCGCTAAGCGCCGACGACGTGGGCTTGAACCTGTTTTCTGTTATTTTTATGTTCTATTTAAGGACTTGCACATCCTAGGTATGGTATCTTTTGATGGCTTGAGCAGAGAAACACACTTTTCACCCCTTAGGGGTAGATTTGGGGATGTGGGAGTCTCCTCTTCTCTTTCTAGGGTTTTTCTATCTCTTCCATTCTTTCATTCCATTGTTCATCTAGTTCTTCCATGACGATGGAGAACTAAACCTTATTTGTTGTTGGGAAAGATGTAGCCTCTTAAACTTTCATGTATTGAATTGATTCTTGATTATATATGTTTTACTTTATTAATTGTTAGGGTTTTTCCTCTTTACTCTTTGCATGCTTTGTTTAACTTATTCAATTGCATGATCTTTAATTTTGTCGATATGGACACATTTGGGGAAATCTACAACTGGAGAAATTCTTCCGGAAGCAATATTACCTAGACATAGGAATAGGAGGATCGATTGCCTTTAAGCTTCTGTGCGAATGTAATGCATGATTAATTGCTAGGGAGACAAGACATTGTGAACTAGTGATTAGTATTAGGCTTTCTTCACCGAGACATCGAGTTTAAGGTAAATTAGAAAGTGACATTAACATTAATGAAGAAAGATGAATTCATATATGCATGAGAGTAAATCAGGTGGAATCTAAACCCAACAACAATATCATCAACTTCATCCATTCATTCTTGTGTTTAGCCTCAATTGATCAAATTGCATTCATGTTTATTTTATTGCATTTGCATTCAAAAACCCCAAAATTTGCTCTTTAAAGTCTTAATTAGTTGAGTAATCACATAATTGTTTAGTACCGTGAGTCTCTTGGGAAACGATACTTGGTCTTACCCTTTATTATTACTTGATACGATTCGGTACACTTGTCGAGGTCTTAACAAGTTTTTGACTCCGTTTTCGGGGATTAAAAATTTGTTTATCAAGTTTTTGGCGATGTTGCTGATGACTCATGGTATAACTATTCTATTTGTGTGATTCTTAACCGATTAGACTTTATTTTATCTTTTTATCTTTTTATCCTTTTATTTTATTTATCTTTTTATCTTTTATCTTTTTATCTTTTTATCTTTTTCTCTTTTTTTATCTTTTTATCTTTTTATCTTTTATCTTTTTATCTTTTTATCTTTTCATCTTTTTATCTTTTCATCTCTTTATATTTTCATCTCTTTATCTTTTCATCTTTTTATCTTTTCATCTCTTTATCTTTTCATCTTCTCATCTTTTCATCTTTTTATCTTTTCATCTTTTTATCTTTTCATCTTTTCATCTTTTTATCTTTCTATTTTTCTATCTTTTTATCTTTTTATTTTTTTATCTTTCTATCTCTTCATTTTTTTCTTTTTAATTTTTTTATCTTTCTATCTTTCTATCTTTCTATCTCTTCATATTTTTATCTTTTTAATTTTTTATCTGTTTGTGCTAATTGGGTGCTCTAGTGCAGTGTTCTTTAGTGTTTGCAGGATAGAATTCGAAAATATGTACTAGGAGCACAAGATCATCAAGAGAAGAAGGAGAAAGAAGGTCGCAGGGCATGCCTAGGCACAAAATTTTCAATTGCGAAGTCAATTGTTTCAAAATCAATGATAGTAAACATAAAGAGAAGCAAGAGCATGTGGGTGGTGAACAAGACATGCATCTGACACAACACATGTTACTGAAAGGTGCTGAAAACTCTCATGTTGCTCAAATAAATATCATCACATCTGATTTGTCTTAGCCAACTCATGAGTTCTTGTAATATAAAAGATAAAAGTATTTGGATTTTTGACTCAAGAGCAATTGACCATTTGTCTTGCTCTCTAAACAATTTCTTGTCACATAAAACCACCAAAAACATACCTATGCATCTTCCAAATAATTCAAAGGTTACTGCAACTCATATTGGTGGAGTTAAACTTAATGAGAAACTTATTTTAGATGATGTTTTTTATGTTCCAGCTTTTGAGTATAACTTGATCTCCATTTTTAAGCTTGTTTCTGGTCTAAATGTTGAGATTATGTTTTCATCTAACTTGTGTGTGGTTCAGGATTCCAACACGAAAGGGATATTGGTTTAGCTAAATCTCAAGTCAAGTTATATATGCTTTCCAATGTTGAGAAATATGTGGTCCTTAATGGGAAATCTTTATGTAATGGTTTGAACATAAACTTATGGCATGATAAGTTAGGTCATCTCTCTAACAATAGATTGAACATTTTGAAACAAAAATATCTTTACATTTATAGTGGCAAAACTAGTCTATGTGATCCTTGTCATTTTGTAAAACAGAAAAAGTTGCCTTATTCTACTAGTACCACTTTTGTTAATCATCCCTTTGATGTTGTTGATGGTTATTTGTGATCTACATGGATATATCTTATGACTAATAAATCTAAAACACGAAAAACACCTCTTCATTTTATTGCTCAGATGAAAACCAGTTCAACAAAACTATTAAAATAATAAGGAGTGACAATGGAGTTGAATTTAGCATGAAAGACTTTCATGATGCTAAGGGAATTATACACCAGACCACCTAAGTAGAAACTCCCGAGCAAAAATGGAGTGGTGGAGAGAAAGTTTCAATACCTCATGAATATGACTTGTGCCCTACTCTTTAGACAATCTTTCTGATACACAAATTATTCTACTAATAATTCTGAACAAGAACATATGTAATCCAATAATAGAAACAATCAGAGCATTAAAACTAGAAATCCTCCTTCATATTTAAAAGTTTATCACATGTTTTATGCTACTTCTAAGAATATAAGATATCCTATTGAAAAATTTGTATCTCATGATAAGCTTTCCTCCTATTTTAAGCATTTGATTTGTTTTATTGATAGTAACAAAGAACCTAAACATTTGAGGAACTTGTTAGATGTAGTAAGTGGCGTTTTGCTATGAATGATGAAATATATGCTCTTAACAAAAATCATACTTGGACCATTCCAACTCTAAAATTACCATCCTCTTAGTATATGTTAATGATGTTGTATCAGCAGGTGATGACTTACATGAAATAAACCACATAATTGCCCTTTTAAACCAAACTTTAAGATAAAAAACCTTGGGGATTTAACCTTTTTTCTAGGTTTTGAGGTGGCAGGAAGTAAAAAAGGAATACACTTGTCACAACTAAATATATGGCATAGATCTTCAAGAAACTGGTATGCTTGTTTTTGCTCCAGTTTCAACTCTTATGAATTTTTCCAAAAGAGCCCCTATCAATAATGGAGATGTCTTGCCTGATCCTACATCATACAAGAGACTTATCGGTAAACTTATATACGTCACTAATACGCGTCCTAACATGCATTCCATTCACAACCATAGTTAATTTGTTGTTGCTCTTACTACGTATCATTATCAGTTGCTTTATGTATACTTGTTACTTAAAACAAGCTCATGGTTTAGGTATGTTCCTTGATGCAAAAAGTGATACTAAAATCATTGGATTTAGCGACTCTAACAGGGCTAGGTGTCTAAACACAAGGAAATTTGTCATAGGCTTCATCATCTTGGACACTCACTTATAAGTTAGAAGTCAAAGAAGCAAAGCATCGTGTCTCGTAGCTCATTGGAAGAGTATAAAGCACTTGCATCAACAATCTATGAAGTGTAAAGGATTCTCTATCTTCTTTAATACCTTCATGTTCAACATCAACAACTATCCCTTCATTTTTGTGACAACCAATATGCCTTACAAATACCTTTCAATCAAGTGTTTCATGAGCGCATAATAGAAATTAACTTCCATATTGTAAGGGAAAAAGTCCAAAGTGAAACCATCAAGCTCTTGCCTATTAACACAAAGAACCAACCTGCTAACATCTTCATGAAAACCTTACCTCTTTCAACTTTTCATGGGCTTCTTTCCAAGCTTAGGTTGTTAAATATACATGCCAAGCTTGAGAAGGGCTCTTAAAATAATCAAATCAACGAATAGTGCCAACCGTGTTGGCTGTGTGGCTGAGTTATGTTTCTACCAAATGTGTTTTCTATTATTTCATTTTTTTTGTTTATATGATTCACATTTTGTATATTCCCTTTTTCATTTTGTACTCAACTACTTCAATATTCAAAAATGATTTTTTTTGTGTTCCTTTCTTTTATTTGTTCATGTTCATGCTTGATGCCTTCTAAATGAAAGGTGTGCACCAAACTCCTTGTTATAGATTCTAGAAAAATTCTAAGACATACCTTCATGATCATAAAAAAACAAAGATTCACTTTGAGAAAATTTGAGTCTCATGCAAGTAAAAAAGTAAAACAACCTAAAAAAAATAAAAAGTGAACTTACTTTGTTCTTTTCTATGATCGGATGAATGTGTAAAGTTCTTCATTAAGATCAATTTTGTGGTAGTTGATGTTCAAAAGGATGAAGAATGAAGTTAGAAGTGTATAAAGAAGTTGAAGGAGAATTTTTATAATTTTTTTTAAAAAATAGTGTTTTTTTTATAAAATAAAACTTGATTAATAGAAAATATATTTATAACTTTAACCTTTTATTATTAAAATAATTAAGTGTTCATTTTAAAAAATCATCAGACTATTTTTTTTATCCTTGCACAATGTATATTTACAAATTTTTCAACTGTAAAATCATTGGAAAATTCAAATCAATATATGTTAACCGTGAGTACTTACCAACTATCATTTTGATGATATTGTTATATCTCTATATGTTGTAAAAATATGGTGTAAAATTAAATTAATTTATATAAAATTATTTTTATCATACTATTCTTTTTACAGCATAATAATAAAATTGTCATAGGACAAATACATACAAATTTGATTTTTTTTTAAATATAAAATATACTCAATTGATGAAATGTTCTTTTAATAACACATTTCTAAATAATATATAATATCCATTAAATTATGTTAAAATAAATCGTATTATGGTGTCTGTTTTTTTCCATTCCTTCAGAATTTCAGTGCAAGAAAGAATCTGTTTCTTTTGTATTCAGCCATTTCTGGCATCGCACAGTGATTTCCCACCACCACTCTACCACCTTCACTTCACTGTCATTGTTTTCTTGCAGTATCAATGGCGTTTTCCTCCGCATTCCAGGAGCGTCTCCACCAGATGGACTGCACTCGAATCCAACGCCTCTCTCTTCTTCAGGTCCAATTCGATTCACCACCATATTTTCAATATTTTTCCCGTCAATTTCGCCACAACGATGCTGAGATCTGAATCTTCATTGTCTACTCTGCAGGCCGAGAAGGAGTCGCAAGCCGACAAGTCCCGAGCTTTGGCTTCGAAGCTCGCAAACATCAGAGCCTCAGAGCAGAGGTGCTCCTGGCTCGATCACAAAATCGCGTCTCAGAATTTCAAGCTTCTCGCTCTCAAGTGTCAAATCGAGAACCTCGAAGCCAAGCATGATTCGCTTTCATTGCAACTCAGGTAGCCACGTGCGTATTCAAAATCTGAAATCGTTGATTAATTGGCCTCGTTTTAGGTCGTTGCAGAACGAGGTGGAGGAGCTCGAGGAATTGCGCGACACGAGAGAGTGCTTTTACGAGGCCAAGAGGATAGAAATGAGGAAATTCAAGGAAATTGCTGAGAGCTTTGTGGTGAATTGTAGAACGGAAGTTGAGAGTTTGAGGAATAGAGTGAACCTGGTAATTACATGTTACGTATAACTGAAAGAAAAACAATTAACAGTTTGTCTTGGTATGAATTTGCACGAATTTAGAAAAAATGCATGATGTGATCTCAGTGAGTGCTTTCTAGATCATATTGCTTGATTTTAGACAGTTTGTTTGCTTGTTAATTTTAATAAATTTAAGTAGTTTATATTTGGATGTTAAGTCAATGCTCCCTATCAAATTTTACTCAAACTTATCAATATCTTCTATAGTGTCTTCCATCTCCTTTCTTTTCTTCTTGTTCCTTTGTGATGTGAGTTAATATGAAATTGCTGAATTTTTGGATTGGCGTTTTTGGTGTTTTCAGCTGAAGTCCTCTTTCATGGAACTTAAAAGTAACAGTGGCAACTCTTGCAATTCCGAAATAACTGCTGCTGAAATGAGAAGGTTGGAACTCCAGGCTGAAAAGGACAATGTGTGTAGAATCATTGATTGCAACCACCAAATCAAAGCACAGTTGCAAAAGCAGCTTCAGATTATTCTGATGACACAAACACAAGATAAGGGATTAGAGTTGAAGAGTGTCACTGCTAACTATTCGTCTACTTGAAGAGTGTCACATTCCTTTTTCCAGTTTCAACGGTTCTTAGAGGCCGTCTGCACTGATAAAGCAAAGAAAAGGAGCATTCAGATATGAGACTAAGAGAAGCAATACATGTTTTACTCTTACATGTATTTTAAAGTAGTACCATGGTATTGTTAACAACTTTTTTTAACAATTTTTTGAAAATAGATTATGTGTCATTATTTTATTAGTCTGTATATCTAAAACGGATCAATAAGAAACTATCACATAAGCAGTTGTATAAAAGTTGTCAAAAAAAAAATTGTTAAAAAATATTTTCCTTTTTAAAGTATTTTAAATGCATACCAGAGTAATAGTAAACAAAATAAATAAAGAATCTAAATTTGTTTGTTACGTATATTTTTTATATTCGTCTATGGCTAATTTTCTAAAAAGTATGCACATAGATCTACACGCAATGAGGCCAACGAGTATTTACACTTTTTAAAGGTTAGTATGTTTTTAGTCTATCAAACGATTTTGGATTTTGTCCCTCTCCGAAAGATTTATTCATTTTAGTTCTCTTAGTTTAAAACTCTTATGTTTAGTCCTTAAAATTAAACAATGTTAAATTTTTGTATGAGGTGGCTAACGGTGAGCCAGATGTGTGCCACGTTTTTTTTTTCTAAAATATTTGTCACGTTTTTCCCAAATTTTTCCTTCTTCTCCTCCAATCACTCAAAACGTCCATTCATCTCTTTCACCTTGCATACCTGGATTGTAGGAGTTGTTCTATGGCCAAGAATTTTAAATTGACACCTTTGAATATGTCCATTCTTTCCTTGATCCCATATGCTCACCACTTAGGCCTCACCCTCTCCTCTTGCCGCTACACCAGAGTAAGCTTCATCTTCCCCAAGTCACAACCTTTCCCCCACACCAACTTCAAGGACGAGGTTACCTACTTGCAAGACACAATCCCTTCAAACCTCTGCTTCAGAAAAGCCTTCATCATGCCCTCAAAATCTTCTTCACTCTTGGCATGTCTTCACCGCCAACGACAGCACACATGCTCTACCCCACCTGCCCTATGATCACGACAACGAGTTACTATTCATCATGGAGATCTGTATGACCGAGCTGGACCCCATCCTCGCACCCAAGTTTTTCTGACCACTGGAGGACGGAAAATCCAGCGACTCTGCCGGGAAGGAGATGACGGAGCTCACCGGGATAAACAAAATCAACCCGGACGCCCTTATCTACGACTTCGCGTTCGACCCGTGTAGGTATTCTATGAATGGCATGGACGGGGATTGGTACTCCACCATCCACGTCACTCCAGAGGACGATTTCAGTTACGCTAGCTTTGAGTGGGTTGGCTCCATCAACAAGAAGAAGGAGTTGTTTTATGGCCTAGTAGGCAAAATTTTAATGAAAATTGTGCGACCAGAGTATTCAAGCCCAATGTAAGCCCTCTTGGATTCATGTTCCAAGCCTAGCATTCACCTGTAGCCGAGAGAAAATGGCAGACATAATCAAAGGTGTGAAAACCAACTAAATCTGCAATAAGTAGTGCTTTCAAAAACCAAGCTAAACTCGGGAAAAACCCTCAGTCTCTTCTTTCAATTAGGAAAGGAAACAAGTCCACCCAATTGCTCTAAAATGGAAATAAAAGTGTCTTACTAACCCAAAACTATAGACATTTAATGGTTCTTCCCGTGTCTTTGGGCACCTTCATCATCAGACTAAGTCATGACTAACCCAAAACTTTCTCTCTCTTTCTCAGATTCCGGCAACCACACTTCTCTCTCTAAAAAAGCAGCAGCATCCCTCTGTCCCTCTTTCACCAGAACCCAAACCCAACGTCACTCACAAACTAACTTCTCACCGTGACATCATTAAACTCTTCATCTACATCACCACGCGCGCCGTGAAGCACAACTACTTCACCGTGAAGAAGCTCACCACCAAGCACGGCCTAAAAAAGCGCGAGAAAACCGTGCTCCACGATTGTCTCGAAACCATTGACGAGACCCTGGACCCTAGGCTGCCGCTGGTGAGGAGGCGGAGGGGCGGTGAGATTGGGGTTGTCCTCTTGCATGATCTGAACCTACACCATGGGAAACCCCAAATAGATGAAAATGGAGTGGGTGTGAAAGAGATCAGAGCACGTTTTAAGTGATTGGAGGAGAATAAGGAATGGTTCGCGTGGCAAATATTTAAAAAAAAAAGGAAAAAATGTGGCACTCACGTGACTCACTGGTAGCCACCACATACAAAAATTTAACGCCGTTCAATTTTAAGAACTAATCATAAGAATTTTAAAACTAAGATAACTAAAATGAATAAACCTTTCGAAAAGGGACGAAATCCAAAATGGCTTGATAGTTTATGGATTAAAAACATATTTAACCCACTTTTTAATCATATCATGAAATATTAAATAGGAATAATATAATTGTTGTTCAATTTATTTACTATTTTAGTAGCTACAAAATATTTTGAAAATGTTAATTTATTTAAATATTAAATTATATGGTTTATTTTTTTTTAGGGTTAAATATGTTTTTAGTCCCTAAACTATTGGCCGATTCTGGTTTTTGTCCCTGTTTCAAAGTAAGGTACAATTTGGTCCTCATTCTTTTCGAAACGTTTGTTTTAGTCCTCGAAAACTAAACACTGTTTAAAAATTTGGTCCTCATTTAGCAACAAATGAGGACTAAAACCAAAATTTCGAGGACTAAAACGAACGTTTTGAAAAGAATGAGGACCAAATTGTACCTTACTTTGAAAGAGGGACGAAAACCAGGAACAATAGTTTAAGGACTAAAAACATATTTAACCCTTTTTTTTTAAATTACATTAAAATAATGTTTTATAATTACAAATTTTAAACTTTTTCTTGAAATTTGTAACGAATTTCAATATAAACATATTAAGAATCAGTTGATTTAAATTGAATTTTATAGAAAATATAAAGAACCCATCCAATCCTGATGTAATGTTTACTTTTGCGTAAAAGTCCATTATACCAATACTACTTTTTGCGTAAAAGTCCTCACCTCGATTGCTTATTCTTGTATTACACATTAAAATTGAAGTTCTTTTAGGATTATACATAACGATTTAATATCATCAAAGAATCAGGAGATGCTCTGAAATCATTTAAAGATATGTACTCTTACATACATATATATATATATATATATATATATATATTGCTTTAATATATTATTTATCTTGTTTCAATTTTGATGTAAAGTTTATGATTTTTTTTTTTCAATATTAATTTTGTTTAGTAATAAGAGTATAGGGTATTGTTACTTACTAGGAATTGGAGTGCTAGTCTGTTAAAAAGTGGTAAAATTGGTGGCTTTATGACTCTGGATGTTTTATAGGATTGGAACACGAGGAAGGTCCACCCAAATTTGAAGTACTCGCTGCTAATAAATAGATCGACTCAAGGGTGAAATTGGTAAAACACTCGCTTTAATCTTCTATAAGATAAAAGTCAATTCTTTTTAGTACCAATATTTATCTGTTAAATTGATTGTAAAATTATGTTTAAGAAAAAGACCTCAATTTTCTTTAGTATTAATATCTTTTATTAAATTAATTATAAAATTATATTTAAGAAAAAAAACGTTTCAAATTTTTGTATTACTAATATATCTCTATTAAATTAATTATAACTTTATGATTTGTGATGTGTTAGTATTAACAAGGTTAGTCTATTAAATTTCTAGTTGGTATATTTTTCCTTATATTTGTATTGCTGTTGTTTTTATTCTATTTGTTAAATTTGTATTAGGATTAGAAATGTGTTTCATTTGTTTGGTTTTATTTTTGGGTTAAATATGTTTTTAGTCCTTAAACTATTGGTCGTTCCTGGTTTTCGTCCCTCTTTCAAAGTAAGATACAATTTGGTCCTCATTCTTTTCGAAACGTTCGTTTTAGTCCTCGGAATTTTGGTTTTAGTCCTCATTTGTTGCTAAATGAGGACCAAATTTTTAAACAGTGTTTAGTTTTCGAGGACTAAAACAAACGTTTCGAAAAGAATGAGGACCAAATTGTACCTTACTTTGAAACAGGGACGAAAACCAGAATCGGTCAATAGTTTAGGGACTAAAAACATATTTAACTCTTTATTTTTTTGGTACTTTTTTATATATGGATTTGTAGAATTTTTCTACATATGTTTTGACTAGGAAATGTCATTTTTGCTTGGACTTAATTGCAAAACTATTAATTAGAATTTAGCCTTTTGGTGGATAATGGAGATGAAACCTCTAATGAAATAAGCAATGAATATGAGTTGGAAATTGAAAAATAGTGTGAATGTTAAATGAAATTAATTATGACAATTTAATAGTTAATCTCGTTAAGGCAAGATTGTCTAAAAAGACAAGACCGTTCAATAACTCGAAGTTTTGAAGTTTAACAAATATTCTCAATAAAATATTCCTTAGGAAGAAAGAACATCTGAACATATGGTAACTAACAACATTGAATCATTTAAGTATCTATCAAATGAATCATCTAGATGTTGTAATCATAAATAGAAAACCTGAAAGACTTATGCTAAAAAGTCTCTAAAGCACAAACCTAAGAGTCTTATAACAAGAAATCTTACAAACAACGTCTACCAAGATACAATCTCAAAGATGTTATCTAAGAAGAAAACGATGAACCAAACAATGTAACGTGTTCTAGGCAAAAAATATGATCACTAGGATAAGCCTACACAAACTTATAAGGGGTGCCTATTCATTGGCATTGTGCTTCTTGGTCTTTCCCGTTATAGGGGTGCTAGCTTCTTGGCTTTTCTCAACCATTTTTTTTATAGCGATATACTTTGCTACCCATTCCCTTAGGTCATCCATATTAGTCGGTTTCCTTTTGAAGAGCAAGTTGGAAAAGGGTAGGGCCTGAAGACCACATCTGAAATAGTGCATGATCATGGACAGTGTGAAGACTTGGATCGTGGTCATTGCTTCGGTGAACATTTCCATGAAGTGCCTAAGCGTCTCATTTTTTTCTTATTGAAGATACTTCAAAGAGGTTGAGGTGGTAGAAATTGTCTTGTGGTTGGCAAACTGAACTTTGATCATGTTACTCAACATGTTAAATAAGTTTACTGAGTAGGGAGGCAACACATAGTACTAGTTTAGAGTCGGGTCACCTAAGGTGGTTGGGAACAACTACCAAAACACTTTCTTATCCCTGGTGTGAATTTTCAAAACAACAAAATACATAACAAAAACATTGCTAGTTAGATGTAGATGAACGTCTAACACATACTGATGGCAACCCCTTTAGGGACTTCCCATTCAAAGAAGTATCAACTAAAACTAAGACTAAAGAAAGGGAAGTAGAATAAAGATTGCTAAAGCTCTTTCCTTATCTAAGTCTTAGATAAATTCTCTTTAACTCATTTCATTTACATTGTTTTGTAGGACATTAATAAGGTTGGAAAGTATGCTTACACATCCTAACAAGCTTGCCAAGCAAGGGAGTACAATAAAGACAAGTTAAGCCGTGAAGCCTCTTCTTGTTGGAGCACGTTTTCAACTCTTTCCATGTGAAACATATCCAGCCGTGCATCTTCTTTCTTTGAAGCATGTTTCCAACATGTTCCACGTGCAAAATGCAGCCAGCTGACTATCGTCTCCTGCACACTTCTCTTTGCTTCATGCACATTATAAATATGCAGCTTCCCTTGCATGTTTCTAAGCTTCTCTTCATCCATAAAAGAGAGCTTGATCCATTGTAAAACTTAACTTGAATTGATATAGTGTTATGCTGTTGAATTGCAACCAGCCACTATTTCTTCGAGTTCAAATACTTAAAGCTGATTTAGCTTGTCTTCCTCTAGCTTCCTTCCCTACTAGAAGGCCATCTGAGCTAGAAACTCACCACATACTCATCCAAACCACTACCAAACATTTTCACAAACACCTTACTTGCACTGCCGTTTGCAACCGTGTATCCATTCCGCTACTACATTCTGATCTGAGGAGTCGTTTCTTGTTGAAGATAGAAGCTACTACCATCATTTGGCATCCAGAGCCAGTCGTCCACGCTCTGCTTCAAGGAGCTAAGTTGCTCTTTTCTTCATTTTCTTCACTTCCGTCATGTGTTGATTTTTGTTTGCTTTGTTTTCGTGTTTTCTGTGGATGTTTGACTTCATTCACTTTTCCTTAGCATTTAATCATCATTTTAATCCATGCAATTTGTTTGATTAAGTCCAATTCCAACTTTCAATTTTAAATTTCCAGTTTTGTCAAAGTCTTGTGCATGTTACTGCATTGTTTTACTGTTGCATTGGTTTGATTCTGTTCAGCTTTGATTTCTTTTGTTTTTCATTAAGTCAAGTGCATTGCTAGCTATATGTTGATCATGAAAAGCAATGGCATCATGTCCAGCTTTGATCATTTGAGCTAATAACATTGCACATTGTTTTTCCAGTCCAAATTTTACATAAAACATGATTTTTGGATTGATTTTGTATAATCTGATTTTCGTCCAGATTTCTTTTGTTTAAGCTTCGTTCAAGTTTACCGAATTATGTCAACGGTGTCTAAAGAAATTGCAACTCATATGCATCAAAGAAAAGCACAATGAGTGGTTGAGTCCATCATAATCTGTTTTTAACTTCAGCAACAAATTGCATTTCTGGTTTGATGTTGTCCACACTGTTTCTGGCCAATTTTTTTGTGTCTCTGAACCTTGCTGCAGGTTTGTTTGAAGTTTCTAAACATGTTTCAAGTTGTTTCAACTCAGATTAACCACTGATTTGTGAAAATCATAATTGAGTTGTTTCAAAATTCACCAAAACAGTGTTGTCACAGTATTTTTTTTTTCAGCTTTGCACCATGCTGTAATCATTGCCATGTCTTAGGTCACTTAATAATATGCTAGTTCATAATCTGCAACTAGATCTAGTTGATTAGGATCTTTCTTGTGCATTTGATTGAACCAGTCATCATTGAATATGTTGTTTTCTACATTCTGGACCAATGTTAATGCACTTTTCTGCATTTTAAGCAACTGTCACAGTGATTTGGTGAACCAGTGTTTTTTTGGGCATTGTGAACATTTGTGGAAGTGTATTTTGCCATTTAAAACTTGTAGTTACTATTCATTTGGTCATTTTTCAGTCCATATGCAAAATTACCATTCCAAGCATAAAATTTTGTTAAAATTGGAAGTCAATCACTGGAAAACTGATATGAACCTTATTTTGGCTGTCTAAGTGTTTGAACATATTCCATTTGATGATACAAACTTCTTTGAAGTGTCATTCGATCATTTGCATCACTGAAACTCATTTTGGATACTGTTGTTCCATTTTTCCAGCCACATTTTTGGTGTAGTTTGCATTTCTTTGTTGTTTTCCACATTTCAAAATTTTCAATTTGCAATTTGGATTGGCAAAAGCTGGGATTTCGTTTCCAATTAACTTCCAATTCTTAAACAAGTGTAACACAATCAGAAAAAAAGCAAGTAATCCCTGCAATCTAGGTTTGAAAGGTCAAAACTAGAAAACCCAAATTCTGGATCTCTTTGTGGCATTTTGTCAAACAGTTTTGAATTTCCATCAAACACTTACAATGCACACGGTCTCCTCACTGTTTTTGAGTTTTTCTTGCTTGTGTGATCTGTTCTAGACCCTCTCTTAGGTTCCTTTTGAGTGCCACCTCTTTTTCCAGCCCCAAACATTTTTACAAACACCTTATCTGCACTGTCGTCTGCAATCGTGTATCCATTCCGCTGCTACATTCTGATCTGAGGAGTCGTTTCTTCTTGAAGATAGAAGCCACTTCCATCACATACATTGTGACCTCTTATACTGTTGAGGCATGTTGTTTAAAGGCCTCATGAGCTACCTGTAATGCTTCATTAGTTTGGTATCAAGCTACAAAGCCCTTACTCACATCATGACAACCAATCATTTTTTGTAAGATTGTCATAACGTGTATGATAAAATCATGTAATGATGATAAGAACGAATAAATTAACATTGTTTAATAACAAAAGTACATAAATATTATACGGTTGCATATCAACAAACTAGATTATGACTCCAATCTTCTACAAACTAGAATGTCATCTAGGAGATGCCTATGAAGTCAAGGTATGAGACTGAATCGGTCTTCCTTAATAGCAGGAATAACAAAAGGATGAGATATGCTTTTGAATATCCCTCAACACATGTAGATGAAGAGGAAGCTACTATGACATTCACCAACACATGTTCGCGAAACGCAACCACAATTATCATGATTGCTAAGTCAACCTCTGAAATAACATTTGGCGACTGTAGGATAGGTTGTTCATACCCAAATCACCTTAGCAAATATTTAGGAAGATGACGATGTATAATTCTACTCACTTTGGTCCAGCCAAAGAACATACTGATTTCCGGATGCGTACGACTAATCTGATGTGATTCATATTGGGCTTATATCACCCATCATATGTCAAGGCATTCAATTATGCATTGATCTCATGTAGGCTGGAAATTTTCCTCCTATCACAAAATGTATGGCCTAAGGTCCACCCTTACCATAACTAGCTAGCGGTTGCTTCCTTCTTATCCTAGAGAAGTGCTCATATATTCAACTCTACAAAAAAGTATAAAATGTATTTCAATAATGAAATAATAAAGAAAATTGAAGTGCAAGATATATGTGTACTTGTAAAAGAGTAAGATATCTAGCTAATTTCTTTATCTCTGCAAAGCTAGCATCTCCTAACTACTCGTACAAATAGATAGGTGCATCAACTCCCTAAGCATATATGTCACATGTCAACAAGTCTCTTAAGAGCATCAAGTACAATACTGAAATGTATGTGTAATTCTTATACATCAAAATTATGCATCTGATACGCTGTCGTTGAAGCTATCAAATTAATACTACTTTTTAAGAAAACTTCAGTATCGCTAAGTAGTATCCAAGAAAGTAGATAGGGCTAAAGTAACCCTGAGTCGTTTCCCTACGAACACGGAATTGCTTTCGAATATCTGGCTCTTATGAATGTTATGCAATGCTTATGAATAAAAGTAATGGTTGAAGAGTGTTTAAAGAATAAATAAGAAACTTAAAAACAGTTATGATGAAATAGGCTAATTCCACTGCTTTTCCAAGATAGATTCATCATCGGTTATTCACGGATAATTGTTCAATTGATTATTGTTTAAGTTTCAAATTAATTAAAGTACATTCTTAATTAATTTGAGGGCGATCATGCATTTAACCAAAGTAAATTCTCAATCAAATGCAAAACCTTTCTAGATTATTCACAATAAATTCAACCAAAGTACATTCTCAATCAAATTTTATTGTGTTTAATCATGTCTATTCTTAAATCTCCTAACCAAATTAAAAGTTAATCAATCAAAGTAAATTCTCAATTGATTATAGTTGAAATTATTACTAATCAACCAAAGTACATTCTGAATTGATAGTAAAAACCATTTAATCATATGAAAGTTCCTAAATTAAATCAAAGTAAATTCTCAATTAAAACTAGAAACCCTAGAACTCATATAATCAATATGCATGTAGATTCAAACAAATTATAATGTAAAAATCTTTACTTTCAACAAGATAGAGAGATGAAAGACATAGAGAGAACAACTTAAATCAATAATCAAAGTAAACAATTGCATTAACTGAACGTAACCTCAGAATCCATCATGGAATTACAGCAGAATAGCCCTAGATGCTTAGCTCTCCATGAATGGAGTTGAATACAAGATGAAAGAAAAGTGAGAGGAGTATGAGAGAATGAATGAATTAAGTGAAGTCCCCTTTTTCTGCCTCCTTTGGGTCTCTTTATATAGGCTTGATTGGGCTTGGACTCTGAATAGTTTGTTGATAAGATATTTTCTGTTGATATATTATATCTTTCAAATATTCATTAGATTAAATCAGTTTTAAAGAATATTTGATAGATATTAACTCAATTATCTTATATCCTATATCTTCCAAATAACTAAAAGATTTAGATAATGATAAAATTATTTGGAAGATATTTTCTGTTGATATTCCCAAATTAAATTCAACAACTAAATTTTATCTTTTTAGATTTTCTGACTTTCCAAAATTGCACAAATGCCCTGAAATTTCTTCTATCTGCACTTTAGCCCGTTCTGAATTTTCCAAATAAAATCTGATTTTGGGCTTTGAATTGCCATTTGGACCAATAAAACTTATATTCTCAGCTGCACAAATAAACATTAGAACATCCAAGAATAATTTATGCGCTAAAACTCACTTTTTACGTGTCTTTATTTGCCAAACCCAACAATTCCAATCATCACAAATTCACTTAAAATCAACCATTTAAGCACAATTATCCCATCAAAAATTTGAATTCTAAAGCATAAATGTGGGCATAAATATGCACTCATCACACCCGCACACTTATCCTTTTGCACTCCTGGGCAAAATTGATTAATTCCAAGACTTTGTTCTAAGTCATTTTATTCCATATTTGCATTTGAATCAAAAGAATGAGTAGCACTAGACATAGATCAATCATCTAGACATTAATTTGTCATGAACATGCAAATGAAATCACTCTATTCTTCACACATAAGTGGACCTTTTTGAATTCCCAAGAAAATAAAATATGAAAGATAACACTGAAGTCAATATGTATTTATTCCTCTCCAACTCTCTCAAGTGTTTTTGGCTTGTGTTCACACTCAAAATACCCATGTAAGTAGACACCCTTGATATTAACAAGACACTATCATTCACATACTTCAGAAAACATGCAATTATTGATCATGACGGCTTTTTAAAGGTTGTATTGAGGCTAAGGCAAAGGTAGGAAATTTTCTTGGAATTTCTGAGGTTTTGAAATTTATATAGAAAGAGTAATGACACTTGATTTCAAAAACAACTCTATGTCTTGCTCTTTTAAGGAAGATTTTTTTTCTTCTTTTTTTTTTTCTCTTTTGTTTTAAAACTTCAACTTTTCATCTTCCTTTTTACCCTTTTTATTGTTTTGTGGGTGAGGTACTCACCCACACACTTATTCATCACTTTACTTCTAACAGAATCCATTACTCCTTCTTCTTTCCTAAGGTAAGGAACATATGATTCTTCTTTTCTCATTTGACAATGACTGGAAACAAGAAAAATAGGCTTAAGGCTCAAAGGGGGTTCCAATGGATTAATGTTAGGACAAGTTTATTTGGCCAAGTAGCTAAAATAAGAAATGTCTCAATCATATCAAATCATGCATATTCTCCTTAGTTGCACAACACAAAATCAAGCTAACTATTAGAGTATCAACAAAACATGGGCAAATCACACAAAAAAAAAATAGGTATGGCACATGGTGGTCCATCCTTAACATTAAGCCCAAAACTCACATGGTTTCAAATTTCTTTCACAAAAGATTTAATCAGGAAATTCTCAAGTCAACTCAATCAGCAAATCATAAAAGCAATCCACTCATATCAACATGACTCATTTTTTTCTTCTTCTTGAATTCATGATCACTCATTTCAAACTCTCAAATCTAATGCAAATATTTATTAAAAACAAACAAAATAGACAAACAAAATAGGGAACAAAATTAATTGTTTCCCCACACCCCCACACTTAAATTATGCATTGTTCTCAATGTATGCCTTATATATAAAATGCAAAGAAAAAGTATGAGGGAACTTACCTCCTTCATGGTGGAAGGAATGCTAGTAGGACTTCATTGGAAAAGTCATCCTGGATAGGAATGTTATCTTTTCCCTTTTCAATCCTACTAAGATGGTCAACTACTACATTATGTGACCCACTTCTGTCTTGAATAGGAGTCAACTTGTCCTTCTCGTTCTTGACCATTGCGATTCCATATTTCTCAGGAACCACATGTATAGGGCCTACCCAAGTGCTGTCAGAATTTGAATATATAAGACCTGTTTGTAGCAACTTGGTGTCCTTTTCTTTATAACCCCCATCAGTTGAGGATTCAGTCTTCCTTGAGGTTGTCTCACTGGTTTAGCATCCTCCTCCAAAAGTATTCTATGCATGCAAAAAGAAGGGCTAATACCTGGAATATCTGCTAAAGTCCACCCTATTGCTCTCTTGTGGTCTCTGATAACCTGTAATAGTTGTTTTTCCTGCTCATCAGTAAGCAATGCAGATATAATAACAGGGAGTTTCCCATCCCTCTCAAGATAAGCATATTTCAAATGGGACGGTAAAGGTTTCAACTCCAAAATGGGTGGCTGCACCACAGATGGCAAACTTTTACTGCCTAAGGTAATCTTAGCCACCTCAACATCACACTCAGACGCCACAGAGGTATCATCTATTAATACCGCGTCCTCAATATTACCTGCTTTACAGTTTCCTTTTTCGTCCAAAATTAGGCACGATATATTTGAAAAAGAAAAATTGTTTACAACATCACTTGATAAATCAATACAAAACAAATAATGATCTTTAATCTGGTGCTTCCCAGCTTCCAACAAGTTGAACCGCACCTTCTCGTCTCCTATCTCCATTGTCAATGATCCTGCATGCACATCTATCTTGGTTCGTGCTGTCATCATGAAAGGTCTTCCCAAGATAATAGTTGTTGGACTGATTCCTTCATCATCCTTCATGTCCAAGGTATAGAAATCTGCAGGAAAAATTAACTTGTCTACTCGGACAAGGACGTCCTCAAGCACACCTGCAGGGTTAATTGTGCTACGGTTGGCCAGTTGAATGACCACACCAGTAGTCTTAAGAGGTCCCAAAGATAGAGAAGTAAACACTAATAAAGGCATTACATTTATGGAAGCCCCTAAATCTAGCATGACATTGTCAAACTTTGAATTTCCAATAACACAAGAAACAGAAAACATACCTGGATCCTTGCATTTTCGCGGTATTTCAATATGTTTCTGAATCAAGCTTGACACATTTCTTCCCAAATTCACAACCTCATTATCCCTAAAACGCCTTCTATTTGTGCAAATTTCTTTCAAAAACTTGGCGTATTTAGGAATTTGCTTAACAACATCTAATAAAGGAATATTAATCTCCACCTTCTTGAAAATATTTAAAATCTCTTGGTCTAATTCCTCCATTTTTTTGTTTCTCGACTTCAACCGATTTGGATATGGAGGAGGTGGAGAATAAGAAGAAGAAGAAGTTTTAGAAGAAGAGTTAGAGGATACTAACCTGGATTTATCAGTGGTAGTCTTAGGTGATGGTTCACTTGATCCTCCATTGTCATCAATTTACGCTCATTCTTTCTCCTTATATTCATCCTCTTGGGCTCCTTCAGGGCCTTCTACTTTCTTATCCGTTCTCAAAGTAATAGCACTTACATTTTGCGGGTTGATCACTATTTGTGCAGGTAGTTTATTTGACTCCTTAGCCTCTAATTTTTCCACCCTCTGAGTCAACTCTGCAATTGATTTCTTGATTTCTGAATTTCGCTCAAGTATTGTTTTCATGAAATCTTGCATTGACATTTCAGGCTGAGATTGTTGCCTTTGTTGATGTGGAAGATGAGGTTGCCTGTTTTGCTGATATCTATTGGAGGACGAATCATGATAATTCTGGTATGGTCTATTTCCTCCAATCATGTTTGCAACAAAAGCTTGAGATGGGTTTTCCACAGTGGTTTCCACCAAGCTAGGACATTCATCAGTATAATGGTTAGTTGAAATGCAAATTTCACACTTCTTAGCAATTTGTGGAGTTGAGGTTTTAAACAAACTTACAATCTCGTCGAGTTTGCTTTCTAGCTTATTCAATCTTTCATCTATCATCTTTCCATCAACTGCACCATTTTCAATTTCATGCACTCCCTTCAACAAAGTCACTGAATTTTCTCTTATGCCATACTGTTGATTGTCTACTGCCTTCCTTTCTATTAGATCTATACCATCTTCTGGTGACCTGTCTAAGAAAGATCCTCCGCTTGCAGCATCTGCCCATGACCTATCAGTAGGACTTAAGCCTTCATAAAAGCTTAGAATAAAATCTTCCATTTGGAGTTGAGGGCATGAAGAACATAGTTTCTTGAATCTTTCCCAATATTCACTAAGATTCTCTCTATCTCTCTGTCTTATATCTTGAATTTCTCTACGGATAGCTGATAATCTGGATGCAGGAAAATACTTCTCAAGAAAGAGTCTTTCAATAGTTTCCCAATTTGTAATTCATGCAGAGAGATAATACCACCAATCTTGAGCTGCGCCTTGAAGAGTAAAAGGAAAAGCTCTCATTTTAAGGCTCTCTATTGTGATCTTGGGAGATCTAAAGTTTTCACACAACATGTGAAATTGTCTCAAGTGCTTGTGTGGATTCTCCCTTGATAACCCATTGAACTTTGGTAAGGCATTTAACAGGTCAGGTCTCAACTCCCACTCCTCATTAGGATATTCAATGTTACTTCGGATAGTTGTATTGTGGGAGGTGGCTAATTGTCTGATGGTTCTTTGTGCCATATTGTTTGGGTTAGGATCAGGTAAAGGATTGGATGATATGTTTGTGATTGGAGATAATGAAGGTGGTATGGCTTCAGATGTAGGAAGTGTTCCCTCAGTAGAACACCCAAATTTCAATCTTCTCCGCAACTTACGCAAATTCCTTTCAACTTCCGGGTTAATTTGATAAAATTCTCTCGGGTTAGCTTTGGTCATGCACTACGCAATCTGCTTGAAGTTGTTTCTCTATTACTTCTTTTTTTTTCTTTTGTTCTTGCTTTAGATAAAGATTTCAAATAAGAGATAAGAGAGACTTGTTGGGTCCACTCCTAGAAAAGAGAGGTGCGTCACAACAGACAACTTAAGTACCAAGTCTTTCCTAGCCAGAGTGTATTCAAACTAGCCTCAAGTATTTCTCAAGAGAAATTCTTAATAAAAACAAGAAAAAAGATTTTTGCTAAAACAAGAAGGCTACAAAATAACTCAAATTAAATTAAATGTATGTGCGTTAAATAAAAAATAAAAATAAAGATAAAAATAAATAAAAAAATAAATAAAAAATAAAAAATAAAAAGAAAAATCAAAATAAGAATCAAAATATTTAAAATACTAACCGTATTCCCCACCAACGACGCCAAATTTGATACGCTGTCGTTGAAGCTATCAAATTAATACTACTTTTCAAGACAACTTCAGTATTTGCCAAGTAATATCCAAGAAAGTAGATAGGGCTAAAGTAACCCTGAGTCGTTTCCCTACGAACACGGAATTGCTTTCGAATATCTGGCTCTTATGAATGTTATGCAATGCTTATGAATAAAAGTAATGGTTGAAGAGTGTTTAAAGAATAAATAAGAGACTTAAAAACAGTTATGATTAAATAGGCTAATTCCACTGCTTTTCCAAGATAGATTCATCATCGGTTATTCACGGATAATTGTTCAATTGATTATTGTTTAAGTTTCAAATTAATTAAAGTACATTCTTAATTAATTTGAGGGCGATCATGCATTTAACCAAAGTAAATTCTCAATCAAATGCAAAACCTTTCTAGATTATTCACAATAAATTCAACCAAAGTACATTCTCAATCAAATTTTATTGTGTTTAATCATGTCTATTCTTAAATCTCCTAACCAAATTAAAAGCTAATCAATCAAAGTAAATTCTCAATTGATAATAGTTGAAATTATTACTAATCAACCAAAGTACATTCTCAATTGATAATAAAACCATTTAATCATATGAAAGTTCCTAAATTAAATCAAAGTAAATTCTCAATTAAACCTAGAAACCCTAGAACTCATATAATCAATATGCATGTAGATTCAAACACATTATGATGCAAAAATCTTTACTTTTAACAAGATAGAGAGATGAAAGACATAGAGAGAACAACTTAAATCAATAATCAAAGTAAACAATTGCATTAACTGAACGTAACCTCAGAATCCGTCATGGAATTACAGCAGAATATCCCTAGATGCTTAGCTCTCCATGAATGGAGTTGAATACAAGATGAAAGAAAAGTGAGAGGAGTATGAGAGAATGAATGAATTAAGTGAAGTCCCTTTTTTCTGCCTCCCTTGGGTCTCTTTATATAGGCTTGATTGGGCTTGGACTCAGAATAGTTTGTTGATAAGATATTTTCTGTTGATATATTATATCTTTCAAATATTCATTAGATTAAATCAGTTTTAAAGAATATTTGATAGATATTAACTCAATTATCTTATATCCTATATCTTTCAAATAACTAAAAGATTTAGATAATGATAAAATTATTTGGAAGATATTTTCTGTTGATATTCCCAAATTAAATTCAACAACTGAATTTTATCTTTTAGATTTTCTGACTTTCCAAAATTGCACAAATGCCCTGAAATTTCTTCTATCTGCACTTTAGCCCGTTCTGAATTTTCCAAATAAAATCTGATTTTGGGCTTTGAATTGCCATTTGGACCAATAAAACTTATATTCTCAGCTGCACAAATAAACATTAGAACATCCAAGAATAATTTATGCGCTAAAACTCACTTTTTACGTGTCTTTATTTTCCAAACCCAACAATTCCAATCATCACAAATTCACTTAAAATCAACCATTTAAGCACAATTATCCCATCAAAAATTTGAATTTTAAAGCATAAATGTGGGCATAAATATGCACTCATCAACATCTAATTAGATGCAACAAGTAGGCCTATGCAACATACTTCTATCATTGGTTTTCACAACAATCGTTATATAAATCTCTCAATTAACTTAGTCTTACATGGTGACCACGACATTGCCTGAGCTCATATATAGTCCTTGCGTGGTCCATGCGCAATAGGTCTAAGAGAGTTTCCATAACAACTTCAAATTTTAGGGGTTCTTTTAGATATAATTGTCCCACTATAGGCAGATATAACAAACGTCATCTAGTGTGACAATCATCTCATCAACATGAACATGGAAAGTGTTTGTTTCTTTATGAAATCTTTCAACAAATGCCAATATCAACCCTTTATCAATGTAATCATATGAAATATCGTAGAGAGACATTAAACTAGAGTTTGACACATAATTCTGGATAGCAAAATGACATGCCTTAATTTTTTTTTCATGGGAGACTACCAAATATATCTTCATTTGATGCTACGCATAATAATTTCATATAAAATTTAAATAAGTATCCATCGTGAAAAAAGACCATTATTAACTCGACCTTCTCACAAAGCATATGTAACATGATCAACATAATTCGTCACCAAAATAAGTGTTTTGTAGACCTTCAAGATATCCATCCACTTCATCTTCTCCATGAGCAACATCATCGTGCTGCTTAATAATTAACCTCTTCTTGCTGCTCAATAACATCCTCATGCTGCTCAATAACATCCTCTTAAACATTAGGATCAACAAATGTGCAGCTTCTCTAGTGTTCACCATGAAGACCCTTTCTATGAGGAGATGTCCTAGATCTCCTTCTAGCTTCAACTTGTGCAAAACTTTCATCCAAGTATGTAGACACAACTCATATTCTTGTCATTTCTATAACAAACAAATTCAAACAAAGACTAAAACAAATACACATAACAAATAACTAAATTTAAAGAGAATAAATGAATAAAACAACAACATATAATTCCTAAATCATAACAAGAAACTAAACCTTACATCCTAAACGATAAATTCGAACCAAGAACATACAACATCAATAAAATTAAAAAGAAATAACAAAATCATAAACCATTAAAAAATAATTAAAACTAAATTTAAAAAAATTAAAATAATAATTAAAAAATGGATGTGAGTGTCTAGGTTTAGGAGGTGAGGGAGAGGAAGAGCCATTTCTTTGACACTAGGTCTAAAACCAGTGTCATTGAGAAAAAAAATGCATAGGTGAAATTAATATATGAAGAGACGATTTTTTTTTTACCCCAATTAAAAGGTCAGTTGAAATATTTTAAAAAAATTTAAGAGTGCAGGAAGAAAACTTAGGAGTTACATAAAGAAAGCCCCTGTTTGAGAAACTAAAACTAGGTCGCAGGTCCCATTCGCAGGATCCTGTTATCTCTAGAATCTTCCGTGATAAGGGGAGTGGTAAAAAAACCCTAATGAATAATAGATACAACGACATATCAATTGCTTGTTCTAGCATTTTCCAAACCCCAATATAAAAGAAAACAAAGTCCGCAGAGTAGTTGTCTGAATTTGCTACATCAATTCCGATTCAGTGAAACAATGGCTCAAGACTTGACATTGGATTTGGAGGAGCTTCGTCACCTCCACAGCATCGCCAAAAGATCTCGAACCCTCTCTTTACTCTCCTCTGAGATTCGCAACCTCGAGAAGGTTGTCAGTTTATACACACATTGCAAATTTCCCTGATTTAGCACTTCTTGTTCGTTGTTTCGCATTCCCTGTGAAAATTTATGAGGTGATTTTGCAGATATCATCAGATGCAAATGCTGCTCGTGCTCCTCAGATTCCTACTCCTATTTCAACCGGAGCTAAGGTGTCGCCTTCACCTGCACTGAACTATTCCACGCTAGCATCGTTCAGCTGGGATCAGGATGTTGACAAAGTAAAGGTAAGGAGTCGTATAATTCTATTTGTGGAGATATTGGCTATCATGGTTTTAAGTATGTATCTGAATGTCATTGATTGAAACGGTGTTTTCTACCCCTGTTCATCTTTTGGTTGTTTCAATCATTCCTCTCCATCTTGTGTTGTGTGTTGTGCTTAATGAGAAATTATTACATGATATTAACTACCGTGGTCTCATTTAATCTCACTGGACTCGTAGTTGAGTTGTAATAGTTCTTTCTCGTAAGGTGAAAGTCTGGAATACATGTTACATTGAGATTGGTCGAATCTCCAGTGTGTTACGTAATTGGCCGCACTAGGATCCTTGGTGGTCTGAAATTATCTAATTAGTTATGAATAGGGCGCATTTTCCTTTGGCCTGAGTTTCTTGTTAATTTACTTTAGATAGCCACACGCTAAATCACAAAGTTTGGATTTTGAGTGTGAGAAAATTTGTTTGATGGTATTGGAGATGACCTGTGTTCTTCTCCCGGGACTGTTAGGCATGTTTTTTAAAGAATTTCTTAGACCGACACACATGGTGGTGCTGTCGTTCAACGAGATGGTGGTGCAGTGGTAGAATCACGGGAACACAATGAGGTCATGAAGGTTGCCAAGGTGAAGAGACTTTACCCTTTGCGAATTTTAATGAGGTTGAGGCAAGGTTGTTGGAGTATGCATGTCGTATTTTGAAACATTGGAGAGGGTAGGGAGAAGAAAAGGAGTGATCTTGTTTGAGCAGTTATAGAGGCCATCTTGTTTATCTTTGTTGGTGTCCGAGAAAGAATGAAGACAATGAAAAGATAAAAGAGAAAGTTTAAAAGGGCTATTTGTGATGTGTTTCTAGCAATCGCAGGCTGTTTATAACCTTAAAAAAAATAGTTTATTCACGTTAATCAGGATAAAATAACTTCAGGCTTTTCTTATGTTTGAAGTAGCAAAGGGTACATGTGGTTTATTTTAGCATTGGTGAGGGAAGGCAGAAGATGGGCGTTTGAAAGGCCGAAAGAAATATTTGGTTGACGAAGAGGAGGGATCGTTGAGGAGCAGCAACGGGGGTCATCTTTTCTGCGTTTATTGGTGTCAGAAGGAATGCAGAAATGAGACAGAGAAGAAGGAAAGTTGTAAAGGGTTATTGGTAATGTGTTTTTAGTGATTTCAGGTAGTTTAAAACCACAGAAAAAATTGTTTATACTCGTTAAAAGATAAAATAATTACTGGCGATTTTAAACCATAAAAGTGGAACTTGCAAGTTTTGTAATGTTAATAGTAACGACGGAATAAGAAAGGATCAAATTGACCATGAAATAATAAAATGTTAAATTGAAATTTTTGAAAGATAAAATACCAAATTAAACATAAAATATAAGATGAAAGGACTAGTAGAATTTAATCTTTATTTTTTGGAAGTGAATAGGATATAAGCAAAGCTGTCATTCCGCATTGCATGTATCTCACAATGCTAGAAGGCTAAGATTCCGCCATATTGTGGCATATAACGCTGCTACCATTTAGCAGCATTGATTTGAAGTTGATTTTATTTAGTATTTCTGAAAATTAGAGGTGTCAAACAAAGTTCGATATAAATAGTTATCAAGTTCCATTTTGTTCTAAGCTTAATAGTATGTCTTAAAGCACGTTTCCTCCCCCTTGTACATGTGTAACATAGAAGCAAGAAACCACTGCTTCCGTGTCTTTCTCTAAAACTGCTGCAATTTCACACATCAATAGCCTACAGCAAAGCACAGGCCGTAAGTTAACAGTTATATTTTTTATGAAAAGTATCAAATTTCTCCTAATGGCTATACTTGTTTTATTTGTTGTTTGACAGATATATGTATCAATGGAGGGAATTGATGAGAATAAGATTGAATCTGAGTTTAAGTCAATTTCATTTGATGTTAAGTTCCATGATGTTCAAGGGAAGAATTACCGTTGTGCAATATCGAAACTGCATAAGGAGATAGTACCGGAGAAATGTAAGGTTCTGGTCAAGCCCAAAAGGGCAATCATCACATTAGTGAAGGCTTCCAAAGGAAACTGGCTAGATTTGCACTTCAAAGAGGACAAGGTAGTAAGATAAGATTAAAATGACTTTTCCCTGTTAATCAACGTGATAAAGTTGTAACTTTCGTGGTGATGTTACAGCTAAAGCCAAATTTGGATAAAGAGAAAGACCCAATGGCAGGAATCATGGACATGATGAAGGTCAGATTCTGTTTCATCTTTAGTTGGCTTTAGCTACTTTGTTTGAACTTAATGCTTATATGCATTTACCATTGGGAACATTCAATTTGACTTTTGATATACATGTAATATTGCAGAATATGTATGACGAAGGGGACGATGAGATGAAGAAAACAATTGCAAAAGCATGGACTGATGCTAGATCTGGGAAAACAGCTGACCCTTTAGGTAGCTACCGTTGAGCGTCAAACAGAGATTCAGATTCTTAGTTCCTGTTTCTTGAGAATGATCTGCTCTATTGAATTACAAGATTTTGTTATAAAAAGAATGCTAGGCCCATGGTCATGGTACTTGTAGAAGTTTAGATGTGCAGTTAAGTGTTACCGAAGTTCTACCTTTTCATATAATGATATGGTTGTGGTCTGATGTTGCTCCAATATTTGCTTTTTGTGACTCACTTCATTCAGTGAGTTTTTCTTTCAATTACTTTTTTCTTTATTTACTATTATCAAAGTCAAGGTTTTTCTTAAAATGATAGTATGTTATAAACTTGGTGATTAAAATTTATTTTGGAATTATGTAATTGATATTTTTTATTTTATTATAAAATTAGGTTAATGACACAAATTTCATAAAAAGAAAGATGATTCCAAAATTCAATATAATTGAAATATAGATTAAAATCCTTTTAATGTAAGTCAAATATGAAAACTTGAATAAAAATTATATTAAGAGGTCTTTTAATAGGACTAATAAGAACATTGTGTTGATTTAAAATAACTATATATATATATATATATATATATATTAAATAATATTTATGTGAAATAGATCTTTAAAATATAAGTTTAAGAAAATATTATTTATTACAATTAAAATATTAATGTAATTAAATTTGATAATTTTGAAAATAAATTAAGATGAAATTTGCACTAAAATATAAATTTTAAAAAGTGATTTTTTTTAATTTTCTAGGTTTAAAAAAAATGGAAGTTTTTATTTTTTATTTATGTAATTAATATTTATCTTTTGAAAAATCAAATTTGTTGATGTTTTTATGGAACCGAATGTATTATCAAAGTCGTTTTTTATTTTCACAAACATTCCATTATTATCGGTATTTATCCTCCAAGTTTCTAATACCAGTGTAATTTTTGTAAAAATTGTTCTGACACTAAAGTTAATATTTGACCATAGATTTTGGTTAAATTTGAATTAAATGTGAAAAAAAAGTTAAATTACGATTAAAATATTATTTATAGATGTACCTTGTTGACCATTTTAAATGAGTTATAATTTAGATATATTGGCTTAGAAGTCCAATGACCAACTTGTCTATGAGAAACTGAAATGATTTTTGGCTAAGTTACCCTGTGAGACGGTGTTTTCAGTAGGTATAAGGAGGTACGAACAAGTGATATCTTAATTTAATGAATGACGTTATTATCAAAGTAGATGTAGTCTTTGGTGTAGGAAACATAGTACTCGATACCTTTTATCTATTATTTGGTGTTCGGTTAAGCGATCCATTCATAGAGCATCCAATAGTTGTCTTATTGGCTACATTCTACTTGACACTAGATACACAGTAAATGGTATCATGTCATTGTCTTAAGTAACTAGAAGGATGCAGTTAGCAATATCAATGGGTCTACATACAGTACATCAACTCCCTAGTCTTTTCATGTCTTGAAGGCATAAAAAGAGTGTCAATGTCTAGTTTGAAGTTGAAGTAAGGTGTCGAGGTTCGATAGTCAGAACGTCTGATTTTGCAAAACAAATTTATTATCTTTAACCATAACCTTACGTGTATTGTAGGCCCCAACCTCATGGAATGTAACAGTGAAAATGTTTGAATGATGAGTTGTCAAATCTGGGGAGATGTACTTGATGGTAATAAGTGTGGCACAAAAATCAAAGTAATGACTTGGCAAGAGTTGTGAATGTTCAAGAAGTAATTGTTACCTTAGAAGGGAAAAAACATTACTGAATCCGGAGGGTTGTCTTCAACAAAATGTTTTATAGGCGTATTTGTGAAGGGTTTGGCCCATTAGGTCGGAAGGCGAACCATCACCACTGTTATAAATAAGAGTGGGGTTGGCCATTGTTCAACACTAAGTCACTTGAACTGGTTGTTGTTGGTCACGATTATATGAGAGGAGTGTTGTTGTTGAAGTGTATACTAGTTATCTTATCACATAAGGTGTGTCAAAATCTGATAGTGGTAATAATGTCGATAGTTAGGTGTTAGTGTCGTCAGATGCCACATCCTCCTAAGTTTTGGGAGAAGACACAGGGATAACAGAGAAAATAGATTTGACCCTTTAGAGGAACGTGTAAAGATCGAGTGGAAACTTAAGGATGAGTATGACTAGGTGGACATTGTAAACATAGTTCTCAAACTATAGGTTGGTCTGGTTATTGAAGTTGTGGTTGGAAAGGATTTACATATTCCATCATGGAGTGTCATAAGATATTGTTTCTTTGAAGAGGGTAAATGCCATCGACTATGATTGTCATGGAAAAGAGAGCTATGATGACGATTTCTTCTATGTGTACATGAATCTCTTCACCCAACTTCATGTTCAATTGTTGTTTGATAAGCTCACAATAGGTGTTCTTTGTCTTTTAAACGTGACTCTAACATAATTTCACCCAATAGATGAGGGTGCATCCAAGCTTTCAAGTTACTTTGTAAATCCTTGTACTTGACTCTCCTCCCGAATGTTTTTTATATTTTTACTATTAAGATAGGATTGTCTAAGAAAATCTTCTTTTGAAGCTTAACATAACGTCTAAAATGAAATAATGCTTAATCGTCTAGGATAATATGTTAGAAGCGTTAAACACTACTATTTAATATGCCTAAATGATCTAGAGCATCGAATAGCTAAGAGCGACTAACATTTGCCTAATATGCGCTAAACGATATAGAGTTGATAATATAATGTCTAATTGCGAAAGCGTTGATAAAAGAAAGTTTGATTGTCTAGGATACAATCTCATTAAACGCTATATCCTAAACGTTTTGAAAGTTACTCAAAATAGATAAGAGCTAAAAGCTAGTACTATTGCCATGCTTAAACACTTAGGTCATCTAACACTTTAATGCATATATGTTCAAGTATTCTTTTTTCTATTGGGTTGTGCTTTTTTTTCCTATGTAGATTATCAATTTTATCAAAGAGCTTGCTTAGAATCATAATAACGTTATTAGATAGGAGGATTTTCAAGGAATGTTTCTTACATGCTTTATGCCTGGTCTTTTTGTACACTCAACATAATTGTTCTATCAAGACGTAATATAGCTTCTGATCCTACCTTAAAGACTACATTCGTAGAAGAAAGTCAAAAACTCTACGGATATTTTTCGAAGAAGTCTATATAAAGGAATTTGCATGAAGAGAAGAGAAGAACTTTTGCTATCAAGAGTATTCATACGCTCTTTGCTATCTTTCTAAGCTCTTAATACTTTTCTTGAAAAGATCTTTTTACAATTTTTAAGAAGTTCTTTGTAATATCTTTTATCCTCTCTATAAGAGTTATCTTTTGTCTTATAAGATTTCAGAAACACCTTTGTTGTGTTAAATTTAGAAGTGAATTTAAACACTTGTAAAGTTTAACTCAGTGGAGTTAAAGGTTCTAGACATTTGGTCTAGTGTTGATACTAGGAATGGTGAAACTCATCTAGCCAATTTGGTTAGTTTGTAAACCAGAAGAGGTAAAACTAGTTTTTAGTCGAACCTTATAAAAGGTTTTTAAGGGAGAATTGGACGTAACTCAGTTTGAATGAACAAATATAAAATCTAAGTGTGTTTCTTATAACTTTGTGTTTAAACAAGTTTTCCATTCAACATTTTCTTTAAATCTAAGTGCTTAGATATTGTTGTAGACCTTATAACCCCTGCAAATTAATATTAAACACTATTTACGAAAAAATTTAGCTACTGTTTAGCTACGTTTTCATTTACTACATACGTCCTAGGGAATCAATGTCGTGGGTTTTGCTAATAAAGAAACTGAGGGCTCCATTGTTTGTTCTATATTCGGACTCATTTAATAATTTTAAAAAGAGATTTTTCTGAGTGGTGATTAAATAGATTGGTCAGTCCCACTTTTATGACACTAATGGGAACAAAAAATTTCCTTTTTACAAGACCGATAACTGTATAGTATTAATTAAGACTGGCCTCGAGATACCTTGTCAGTAGAGGATCGAAGAATCGTAGGGCTCTTGGAGAAGCTGCCTGAGAGGATGCCGACCTAACACCTCATTAGAATTTATTAATGTCTAACTCTGAAGACCTTTTAAATTATATGAGCATTTTGCTGTGTTTATAGGTTTCATGACCCATCATGTTGACAAGGTTCGGGGAGATGAAGATCTATTGATCAAGATCAGGAATCAAATCGAAGGACAGGTGCAGAAGGTGGGAAGGAACGTCCCTAATCTGTAGGAGCCCAAGGCCGACATCCATCTACCGGGTGTCAATAAGAGACTAGTGAAGACTAAGAGTGAAGCCTTTGGTTGAGGGTCAAGAAGCCGGTATGTGAACCTCAACCAACTCTAGAGAAATTTCCTTTGACATAGGAAAGTTGGAAGGCCCCTTAATTCGTATGTTCAAAGGTGTTTCCATTTATCTTGGCGAGCATGAGCTGAAGGTGGTTCATGAGTCCGACTCTGAAGTATTGTTTGAGGGACTTCTAGAGTTCCAAAGTCGGGTTGTCATTCTTGGTCGTCAGATAGTGAACATGGCCCCTAAGTAACTTATGAAATAACTGGAAAACACTAGAAGGAGGAGGGGGTTGAATAGTGTTTTAAAATTTTTTTTGCCTAGATGTCGTTTAACAACTTTGTTAAGGATTAAACGGTCTATCCAAGTTATCAGACACTTGATTTGTAAAGCACTATTTAAACCTCACTTTCAGGGATACAATACTTTTCAAGCATTTTTAGCAAAGTTGCTGCAGTGTTTTAAGAAAAATAGAACTTTAGAAAAAGAACGTTTAGTAACAAGAGCTTTTATAAAGATTACGTTAATAAGAACCTACAAAGTTTATGAGTAAAATGTTTTGCATGGATGAAGTAATAAGCACACAGTTATTTTTGTTAAGACAAGATCATGTATAAGATTGAACTATCTGAATGCTCTCATGTGTTTTGAAGTTTAACAAACAATATTAAAAAAAATGAGCATATGACAATGTTATCATTAGAATAACAACACAGGTAAAATACAAAATACTCTAAGAAACCCAAATACCTAAGGAAAAGTCCTAGTAAAACATCTAAGTATGAACATGTCCACCTCTAAACGGTTTCCCTAATTAATGCATAAATGAGAGGCTTGTTGAATGCAAATGTTATACATCGCTAAGAAATAATCAAACAAGTTCTCAATATGTCTTGATAGATAAAAGTGTTAAACAATGTTTTTGCAAAATTACGCTGAAAAGTCTCAAATGATATTCCAAAAACTTATGTTAAAAACACCTTGCTATAGACATATATTGAATAAAATAGAGAAAAACCCAAAGCTTTTACATAGGATAGAAGATTCCATGTGCCAAATGATCTACTTCATCCAACGATGATGTTTTCATTAACTGATTGATATCTTAATGAAAAGCTTAAATGATCAAATCTTACCTGAACAGTAGAAAATGTAAAAAGCACTTTGTTGTTTTGAACATACATTAAATATTATTAAATGCTCAATGTTTAAAAAAAAACAAAAGTGATAAGAGAAAAGACATATCTATCGAATTTATATCTACTCTACTTTATGCAGATTGCCTATTACTGCATCCACCTACTCCATCCTATAAAAATCAAAAGTGGACGTTAGGAACAAAGAAGACATTTATGGAATGTTCTCTTCATCAGAATTGTACTGCCTACTTTTATTGAAAAAGAAAGTCTGCTCTAACAAGTTGACTTTAACTAGTGACAGGTACGTACAACAAGACTAGGAAGACTTAAAGATCAAAGCGAAGCTTTATGTAACAAATATCTTTTTGAGAAGCTTTTAAATAGATGCTCATTAAAAAAGAGAATCAAAAGGAATAACATATAGAAAGAAAAGGCTCAAGCAAACAACGTAGAGAGAAAGCTCAAAAGCACACGAGAATACCTGAGATTGAAAAGCTCAGGAAAAGAAAAACACTCAAGCTTCATTGTCATATAAGCTTAGTTTTGTAAGAAGAGAGAAGATAGAAAAATATTCAATGAGTCTATTAGATTGAATTGTATTGAACGCAAATCCTTTTTGTGAGAGTTATCATCTAAGGACTTGTAACTAATCCTTTGATTGTAAATTTTGAAGAGAATTAAAACACTTTATGATGGAAGCAGCTTCACTCTTCAAGAATGAGCAGCTTCACGGACTAGAGGTGGCAGCGGAATTGGAAAACGCAGATGCAGTTGGAGGCGCACGGAAGGTGTTTGATGAATTGTCTGGTGCGGTTTTGGAGTGTGTAGGTAGAGGTTCTAGCTTAGACGGCCTTCCAAGGGGGAAGGAAGCTAGAGGATAAGTGTGCTAAGAAGGCACAAGTCAGTGAACTTGAAAGTGAGAACTGGCTGGACAATTCAGCAGCATTTCTTTATACAATTCAAGTTTACTTTTACAAGTGATTTGGCTTCTCTTTTATAGAAGTGTGCAGGAGAAGCTATACAGCTGGCCACATGTTCCATACGGTAAACATTGAAAACATGCTTTAAAAGAAAGTGGAAACGCTGGTTTGCTTGGTTGGCGGTATGTTGTATATTAGCTTTGCTTTTCCAATCCAAAAAGCACTTCCTTTCTTCCTTTCTTTACCTCCTTTGCTTCCCTTAGCTCACCAAGCTTCTTTGGTTGATTGGCTATGGTTTTCCACTCTTATTAGTGACCTACAAAACAAGGTAAATGTATGTAGTTAAAGATAACATTCTAAGACTTAAAAAGAAAAGATTAAGTCCTTTATTCAACTTCCCTTTCTTGGTCTTAGAGTAAAGTTGATACTTCTTTGGATGGGAAGTCCCTAAAGGGGTTGCCATCATTCCCTCCCTCTTTAAAAACGATTTGTCCTCAAATCGGGAAGAAAGAAAGAAGCACAACTTTGGTTTTTATGTTCCTCCAGGATCAAAAATATATCTATAAAAGATTGCAAAAATGAGTATGATGAAGAAGATGTAAACAAAGATAAGAAGACAAAAGAAAAGTCTTGTATTTTTGAAAAAGATTTTCAGAAATTTAGGCTTGGAAAAATGGAAAATTCCATGGTCCCAAGTTATTGGATTTTTATCTTGAGTTACTTGTTTTCGCAAAGGTAACATTAACTCAAGGTTTGAATTGCCATATTTTGAAAAGGATTGCACAAAATATGGGATGGCAATTGATTTAAAAGAAAAATGAATAATGGAAGAATGCACAATAAATGGAAAAGAAGTAAGGAATGAGAACCCTTCCCTTTTAGGTTCCATGGTGATGGTAAAAGTAGGAGTTGCCAGCATTAGCAAGAGCTCCTTCTCTTTACTTCCCTCTACTTTCTTCTTTTCTTCTTCTCTTTTCTTTTCCTCTTTCCTTGCCTCTCTTTCCTTACTCTCTTCTTCTTCTTTCTCTCTTTCTTGTCTCTCTTCTTCCTTTCGATGTTCTTCTTTTCTCTCGCTTTTTCGTCTCTCTTCTCTTCTCTCTCTTTCTTGTCTCTCAACATCTCTTTTTAGCTTTAATTCTATTTGCTTAGCTTTCAGCTCCTTAAGGTTAATTTTAAATTCTAGTTCTCTAATAAGGAAACCATTATCATTTAAGCTTTCAAGAAATATTTTTCCTTCTTCAATGTAATCTCTCAAGAATCGAAGGTTTCTCTTAATAGTTGAAGGTGCAAACTCTTTTCTCATGCAAGATTTTAATTCAGACCAATTATGAATGGGAGATTTTCTACCTATCCTAACATGATATTGTCTCTCATCCTACCACTCTCTTACTTGCATTTCAAATCTAGATGTGTAGAGACTAAGGACATAAGATTCACTATTGCTAGAATGAAAATACGATTCAGGTTTACTTTTTCTAGCAATAAATGGATGCATGTCATTAATGTCCTTTTCCCAAGCAAGGTATGTTAATGCACCAATATCCGCACCAAAATATGGAATATTTGCCCTAGCTTGTTTATACAATTCACCCTCAATCTGATCAAATTCATGAAAGGAAAAAGTCCTTCTTCTAGCTTCATCAAGCTTTCTTTTAATTTCTTTGAAACTAATGGATTGATCAAAACTAGAAGACCAAGAGGACTTATATGAACAAGAAGACGGATAGGAAGTATAACATGACATCAAAAACTTTTTTTGATTTTTGTGAAGGATTTCTAGAAAGATTCTAGAGGTAAAATGAACCAAATAGCTCCCAGGAAGGAGAGGTGAGTCACAAATGGACAAGCTTAAGAACCTTGTCCTTCCTAGCCAGAGTGTCTTTGGTTGTTTCTTACCATATAGTGTCTAGGTAGAAATCTTTCAAAACTTTTTTAAATGCAAGAATGCTATGCACCTAGAAACCAAATGAAGGTTTATCTAGATGAAACACGCTCCTATGTATCACGGAGACTTAAAACATAAAAGTCAAGCAAGCAAAGTAAAGGAAAACAATGCAAATGGAAAATGCTATGCGGTCCTAAGTGAAAGTGCAAGTGACACTTTGAGCCCCTTGACACACTTTCACACTAAGAAGTGGAAACTAAACTATTACAGTGTTGGATGGTGCACTTGGAATTGCTTGAAAAACATTTTTCCAAGTCACTTTAAGTTGAAAATGAACACGAAATGGAAAGAAATTACAAAGGTTCCGTGATACCAAGCCAAAATTACAAGTAAATTTTTTACAAAAGTAGCAAAGCCAAGTGTGGCTGCTGTTTCACAAAGTGCTGGTCCAAAATCATGAGCAAAAAGGTGGTATGGTTGCTGAAACTGCTGCTGAAATTGGTGCTGGAACAACAATAAAGAAGTGCACTTAGAGTCCAAGCTTGTGACTCTTTTAACACCTCATTCACTTCCTAAGATGCTACCCCCTTGGAGCAAGGAATCTGAGGTAAAACAACTGCACCAATTCATCACAGGACCCAAAAGAAACACCAAACAGTCAACAAAAACCAGCTGGTGCACCAGAAATGAATTTTCGCAGAACAAATTTTGGGCACAAATTAGAAGCCAAAAAAGTTGAATTCAAGTGAATGTAAGCTTGGAATCACAAAAGGGACACAAAAGGAACTTAGGAGAGGCACTAGAACAGATTAAACAAGCAAGAAAAGACTCAAAACAATGATGAAATTATGTGCTTCGAAATTGTTTGATAAAATTCAAAACTGTTTGACAAAATGCCACAAAGAACAGCAGATTTTGTGTTTCTGGTTTTTGACCTTTCAAATCTGGATTGCAGGGTTTAAATTGCTTTTTATTATTGCTATACACTTGGGTAAGCATATAAATGCAATTGGAAACTTAAACCCAGCTTTTGCCAATCCAAAAATGAAAATTACAATATAGCTAATGCCAAACAACACAAAAAAGGCATTCTGCACTAGAAAAGTGATGTGAAAATGGTGCTTTGAGATGCAAAAATGAGTTGCAATGGTTTTATGGCAGAACTAATGGTTCAAGCAACTTTATATGCTTAAATTAAAGGTGTTCAAACTGTCAAACAACAAGGAAAAAGACCACACCCGAAACTCACTGGTCCACTTACAAAAATTAAGCAAATTCAATGGTTGGAAACTGATTTTGCAGTGCTAGTGTAAAATTGACCAAATGAACAGTAACTACAAGTTTCAAAAGGTAAAATACACCTGCACCAATGTTGAAACTGCACTGAAACAATCAGATTCATTAATTCACAGTAGTTGTGGCCTAAAATGCAGGAAACTTTGATGGTTTAAAGGTGAAGTCTGCATATAGGCTTCTCAAGGACCATTTGAACAGTGCACAACAGTTTGTAATGACCAAATACACTTGCACAATTGGTTCAAAAATAGAAAGGTACACAACTTCTCAAAATCACTATTGTAGTTGCTATTTATGCAGCAAAAAGTGGTAAAACAACACTGTAAATGACCAAAAACAGCAGAATCAAGATAGCTAGATCGAGAAACATGTAGGAAAAATCCTAAACAACTGGATCTAGCTTGAACATGTGAGCTAGGAGAATTAAAGTGGCCTAAAACATGGCTAGGATTATAACACGGTGCAAAGCTGGAACAAATACTGTGACAATACTGTTTTTGTCAATTTTTTAAATAACTCAAATATGATTTTCACAAATCAGTGGTTAATCATAGTTGAAACAATTTGAACCATGTTTAGAAACTTCATACAAACTTGCAGCAAGGTTCAAAAACACAAAGCTGACCAAAAACAGTGTGGACAACATCAAACCAGAAATGATTTTTGATGTAGAATTTGAAATCAAATTTTATGGAAATTGATTCCTCATTTTGCATTTATGTGCTACACTTGAATTGCTATCACTTTAGACACATTCATAATCATTAACTAGATTTGCACAAAGCTAAAAACAACATAAATATGGATGAAATCAGATTACAGTATAGTAAAACCAGAAAATGATTTTTCTGCAGAATTTGGAATGGAAAAGCAGGGTACATTGCTTGTGAGCTCAAATGATCAAAGCTGACTGACTGTCATTGCTTTACAGATCAACATATAGCTAGAAAGTGCACTGGATTCAATGACAAACAAAAGAAATCAAAGCTGAACGAAATTAAACATTATGACAGAGGTAAAACTGCAAAAACATTTGCACAAGACTTGACAGAAACTGGAATTGATAATAAAGCTTGATTTGAACTCAAACAAACAAAGTGCACCGATTAAAATGAAGAACAAACACTAAGGAACAATGAATGAACACAAACATCCACAACAAACACGAAATGAAACCACAGAAGTGAGGAAAAAAAATCAAACAGTGGCAAAACTGGAACAACACATGACGGAAGTGAAAAATGAATTAAAACGTGACTTATCTCTTGGAGACTTGCATGAACGAGCTGGCTCTTGATGCCAAATGATGGAAGCAGCTTCACTCTTCAAGAATGAGCAGCTTCTCGGACCAGAGGTGGCAGCGGAATTGGAAAACGCAGATGCAGTTGGAGGCGCACAGAAGGTGTTTGATGAATTGTCTGGTGCGGTTTTGGAGTGTGTAGGCAGAGGTTCTAGCTCAGACGACCTTCCAAGGGGGAAGGAAGCTAGAGGATAAGTGTGCTAAGAAGGTACAAGTCAGTGAACTTGAAAGTGAGAACTGGCTGGACAATTCAGCAACATTTCTTTATACAATTCAAGTTTACTTTTACAAGTGATTTGGCTTCTCTTTTATAGATGAAGAGAAACGTACCTAGCAAGCTATTGGACATATTGGGAATGTACATGAAACTCTATAAGAAGTGTGCAGGAGAAGTTATACAGCTGGCCACATGTTCCGTGCGATAAACATTGAAAACATGCTTTAAAAGAAAGTGGAAACGCTGGTTTGCTTGGTTGGTCGTATGATGTATATCAGCTTTGCTTTTCCAATCCAAAAAGCACTTCCTTTCTTCCTTTCTTCCTTTCTTTACCTCCTTTGTTTCCCTTAGCTCACCAAGCTTCTTTGGTTGATTGGCTATGGTTTTCCACTCTTATTAGTGACCTACAAAACAAGATAAATATATTTAGTTAAAAAGAACATTCTAAGACTTAGAAAGAAAAGATTAAGTCCTTTATTCAACTTCCCTTTCTTGGTCTTAGAGTAAAGTTGATACTTCTTTGGATGGGAAGTCCCTAAAGGGGTTGCCATCACTTTACATTTAACTTGGTGGAGTTAAATGACAACTAGACGAGGTTGTTTAGTGGAAACCAGGAGTGAGTTAAACTCAACTAGGCAATATATCGGGAAGATATCTGGATTCTCTAGGGATACTAGGAGTGAGTGAAACTCAATACTAGTAAGAGTAACAGTGGTTACTTAGAGTAACTAGGGATACCAGGAGGGGTGAGAATACTCAGTTGTAATCTTGTTAAAGATTATAGTGGATTCCTCTAAGGTGTTAGAAGAGATTGGACATAGCTCGATGGATTAAACCAGTAGAAAACCGATTATGTGTTTATTTCTCTATCATCTTTAAAAGCTTCTCTTACAAATCGTGCAGTTGCGCGTTACATTAATTGATATAAAAGCTCCTGTTATCAAAGGACTTTTAACAAAGAGCTAGTTTTATAAAACTCTATAGGAAACAATTTTAAATGATTTAAAAGCCTTTGCTAAAAAGAACTCCTTATTTAAATTGATCAATAAACTCTTCAATCGTCGACAAAAATGTTATATTATCTCCTTTGCGAAAAATTTTCTTATAACACTATTCAACCCTCCCTTCTAGTGTTTTTCCAAGTTCATCAATTTTATACTGGTTCACTCAATAGAGCTACATCCAATTCTCCTCTATGACATGTCAGATGGTTCCATTATAATCTTCAACAAGATTACAACCGAGTATTCATAGCACTCCCAATATCCCTAGTCATTCCTAGTAACCCATGTTACTTTGACTAGAACCAAGTATCACCCAATCATGGTTATGTAGTATTCTTCATCACTCTTGTTATCCCTAGACAATCTCGATATCTTTATGATATGTTGTCTAGTTCAATTTCACCCACTCCTTTTTTCTACTAGATAATCCTAATATCTTCCTAGTCTAGCTATGTGTTTAACCCAAGTGAGTTAATCACCAAGTGTTTGAATTCTCTTCAGAATGTGCAATCAATCAGATTACTTACAAGTATTTAGAAAATCAGAATACTTACAATTCAATCTAATAGACTTTGCAAGATTTTCTTTCTACTTAAATTTGCAAGCTTATAACTTTATGAAGCTTGAGAACATATTTTCTTCAACACTCTCTCAAAAACTCAACTGAATCAGTTAAACTCAGATTTAATTGACAATTAAAAACAAAGCAACATGACATAGACAAAACAGAAATGGATCTAGAAATTAAAACTCAAACAAAGAAGATTCACCGAATTAAAATGAACTAAGACTCAATATAATGACTCAAACACAGAACGACAAAAACAGATGTACAGAACAAGTCAACTTGGAAACATAAACACAGGAACTTCACTGAATGAAGATGCACGATACACTAATAGAGAAGAAACGCAAAAACTCTAATCAGAATAACAAATCAAGACAATAGAGAGATGTAATGAACAACGCATAAGTGAAGGAAACTCATAATAGCGAAACAACACAAGACATTAAAGGAATCATAAAACAACGCAGAGAATGAACAAAATTAAACACGACTCAGAATCAAATGAACGAAACATGACTCAGACAAGACCGAATCAAGAAAACAAAACTCAAACAACGAAGGAAACAGAAACACGATACTTACCTTTGACGCATGGACGACCAAAGCTCTAGATACAACTTGATGGACGAGCGCCCGAGAAGATGACGATAGAAGCTGTGCGAGCACGATTCGAACTCCTTGAAGCTTCTCCAACGAGTAAAGACGCAACGGAATGGAAGCGAAGCTCTAGATTGAGAGTTGACTCTAAGGAAACTGAGAGAAACGAAATCGGTTGCAGAAAACCCTAAAATCTTGAACAAACCCTAGAAAAGAGGGAAAACTCAAATTGGACCGATTAAACGGTTCAAACGCAAGATTGATCGGTTCAAAAGCGTTTAAACGGTGCAAATGGAGGTTTAATCGGTAGAAATCAAAGAACAAATGATAAAAAGGGTTTCAATCAGCTAAATGGAGGGAAATGGTTTGAGAAGGAAGAAACCCTAATGTGTGGTTGGAGATTGAAAAAGAAGAACAAAGATGTGGTTCTGTGATGAAGAAGAAGGGAGAAAATATGAGAGGATGAAACTTACATATAAGATGAAAATCGGAAGATGTGGCTTGCGAGATGGAGAAACGAGAAAGAGAATGTGGATGTGCGTGTTTGATGCGCGAGAGGTGAAATGTGAAATGAGATGGCGTTTCTGTGCGTGAGAGGAAAGGCCAAAGACGTGGAATGGAGGAGCTGACGCATGCGCTAACGAGGTGGCAGCGAAGGAGAGGTAGCGTGGAGGAGAGAGAAAGCACCGTGAAAATGGAAAATGGAAGGGAGAGAGTGTGCTTGGAAGGTGGCTAGAGGGAGTCTTTGGACTCTCTATCCTATGACTTTCAAGAGAGAATAGTTTCTGATTCAGAAAACTCAATTCTCATTAATCTCAAAAGTGAATGATACAGTGATGGAGACGGGTATTTATAGTAACCCATGCTCCTTACAAGCTAACCTATAAAAGGTAAAAATACTAAACAAGGACTACGTCGGGCAGAATAATACTAATCCAGCCACACAATTTACCCTCATAATAACTTATATACACGATCAATCAATTATGAAAAGAAAACCAAAACATTGTAAAACTGTCAGCACAACATTCATGCAAATATTCAATGCACAACCAAATCAACATCATCATTATCCTTTCAACTATTGTAGTATTCCTCTTTCTGCTCCCATCAATGTCCTATACACAAAGTTTACATTTAAAATTACTTGAAAAATTGTCTTTGATCCAAGAAATACTTCAATCTTTTTTCAGTCACGGTGAAATATGCATCAAGAACCCAAAGAAAAAAAATGAGTTGCCTTAATCAAGTCAAAATATAAACAAGAGAAAGCTCAATCAGAATGAAGAAATTGAAGTCAGATGTTTGGTTAAAATGTTAAAACTAAACTTTACAAAAGGTGTAAGTTGTTCTTCATATTAGAACAAAAAAGTAAACAAATTGTGACTATTATAATTCAAAAATTATGACACATTCAATCAGAAAAAACAAATCCAGACCTTTTGTTGTGGCAATTGAACACTACGCATCTGTCAACACTACTTAACTGCAATGCCCTCGAGACGCCAACCTCCACGAACCCCATCCTTGTCGCAACACCCACAAAAACACAAACCCTAGCCACACAAGTCGCAAACCAACTACCAACGAACCATCGTCAACGTCTGCAACAACAACCTCTTCAAATCGGCTTAGGACGACAACCTTCACACTGACTCTTGGGAATGGGAACGAACAGAGAACAAGAAATGGAAGAACGTCACCCTACAATGAACCTCCGTCAGCGTCCCCACCACCAAAGTCGCAGTGTCAAACCGCACACATGCTGAAAACCACCAAACTCGTGACCCACACAATTGACGACGAACCTAAGGAAAAGGAGGGAGTTCGCCAAACCTTAGGAAAGGGAGGGAGTTCTCGGTAATAGGCCGTCTTCAATACGTGCCTTTATTGTAGTGGTCGCAACTTAGAAATCCAATTTTTGAATCATAAAAAATGAAGTTAGCGAAAATGAAAAAGCCTAAAACCCAAATACTTTCTATTTCCAGGTCATTTTAAATCTTTTCCAGATCGACCAATGAAAGCGCAACACATATTGGAATTAAAAGTTAAAGTTGAAATATCATTATCCTTCAACTTAAAATGTGATTATTATACAATTAAAATAAGTTTCGAAGATTTTTTAAAGGTCTAAACTGTCAATTGCGCATTGTTGGCTTCAGGATTTTGGTTCTTATATTTGGGCGCCTTACTACCTACAACAGCACTGGTCATTCTGGTGGAAAGGTGATGAAAGAAGGACCACTCATGGAAGGCTGGTTCATCATCCTAGTGTCTGCGTGCGTCTGCGTTATCGTAAGAGCCATATTCTCCCTTCAAACAAAAACCATCAACACCCCTCCAGGCCCTCTTCACATCCCAATCGTCACAAGCATCCAATGGCTCCTCAAATCCTTAAACCAACTCGAGCCGATTCTCCGAAACCTCCACGCCAAGTTCGGCCCCATCGTCACCATCCGCATCGGATCTCAACGAGCCATATTCATCGCCGACCGCACCCTCGCCCACCAAGCCCTCGTCCAAAACGGTTCCCTCTTCTCCGACCGCCCCAAGGCTCTCGCTGTCTCCAAAATAATCTCCGGCGACCAACGCAACATCAGCTCCGCCTCCTACGGCCCCACGTGGCGTATTCTCCGCCGAAACCTCATCTTCGAGGTGCTCCACCACTCACGCGTTAAGTCATTCTCCGGGATCCGCAACTGGGTCCTCCAAGCCCTCCTCGCTCGCCTTAAATCTGATTCTCAATCCAACGATTCCATCAGAGTCATCGATCATTTCCAGTATTCCATGTTCTGCTTGCTCGTCTTCATGTGCTTCGGGGAGCGACTCGATGAGGGCAAAGTCAGAGACATCGAGCGCGTCCAACGGCCGTTACTTCTAGGGTTTACAAGGTTTAACATCCTTAATTTCTGGAGACATCGAGCGCGTCCAACGGCCGTTACTTCTAGGGTTTACAAGGTTTAACATCCTTAATTTCTGGCCCAGAGTCACCCGCGTTTTGCTCCGCGAACGTTGGGAGGAGATGATTAGGTTACGCCAGGAGCAAGAGGACGTGATGATTCCACTTATAAGAGCCAGAAAGCAAAAGCAAGGCAAGGATGAAGGTGTTGTTTCGTATGTTGATACTTTGTTGGATTTGCAGTGGCCCGAGGAGAAACGCAAGCCAAAGAAGAGGAGATTGTGACGCTGTGTATTGAGTTTTTGAACGGGGGCACAGACACGACTTCCACGGCGTTGCAATGGATCATGGCGAATTTGGTGAAGTACCCGCAGGTGCAAGAGAGATTGATGGGTGAGATAAGGGAGGTAATGGGTGGGAGAGAAGACAGAGAAGTGAAAGAAGAAGACTTGCAAAAATTTCCTTATCTGAAGGCTGTGGTTTTGGAGGGTTTGAGGCGTCACCCACCTGGTCATTTTGTGTTGCCGCATGCAGTGACGGAGGACGTGGTTTTTAATGATTACTTGGTCCCTAAGAATGGGACAGTGAATTTCATGGTGGCAGAGATGGGGTGGGACCCTAAGGTATGGGAAGATCCAATGATGTTTAAGCCAGAGAGGTTTATGAATGACGAGGGGTTTGACATTACTGGAAGTAAAGAGATAAAGATGATGCCGTTTGGTGCTGGGAGGAGGATTTGCCCTGGCTATAATCTGGCTTTGCTTCATTTGGAGTACTTTGTGGCTAATCTGGTTTGGAATTTTGAATGGAAGGTTCCAGAGGGAGGAGATGTGGATTTGTGAGAGATACAAGAGTTCACTGTGGTAATGAAGAATCCATTGCAGGTTCATCTTTCTCCTAGGATCTAGACTCGACCCACCTCATTATATAATAATTCTCCCAATAATGGTTTGGAAAATAATTTTCCGTGGTATGTGATTGCGATATATATAGATAGATAGATACTTCAGTGGTTATAGCGCAAGTACAGTGTAAGATTGTGATGTGTGTTTGCTTTTATCCAAGTTATGTTTTGCTTGTTAAGATGAACAGTTCCCGTCAGATTTAAGTGCGGTATCTGCGCTTTGCCAGCATGTGTAGGGGATCTACATAGTTGATCGACGAATTTTATCACCAAGTATTTAAAGAAACGCAAAACGACAAATTTGTTTTTCATAATTATTAGTTATGCCTAAGTTTTACGGAATTATTATTCATGTGTCAATACTTTGAATAAAAGGTATTTAACGAATCAGTTTCTATAGTATATTATCTTTAAATAAATTTGAATCAAACACTAGAAAGTATTTAATGAGAAACTATTTATAAATAAAAATAAAAAATATTTATCTTTGAATTATACTCACTAAAAAATTTAGGAGATCCTTAAAGCAAAACATTGTTTCTTTTTAGATTTTACAAGTTATCATTTATCTTAAATGTTATAATTACGCTTTTTACACAATTCTATATGATTTTATTATTGATTCTCCTATTATTATTATTATTATTATTATTATTATTATTATTATTATTATTATTATTATTGTGATATAGTTGTTATTAAAAAGTAGTAACTCAAAATAAAAGTTCAGATCCATTTGATTATGAAAAAGATTAGGAAAGATCTTCCAATTTTTCTCATGATTATCCCTTACGAAGGAATTATAATACTTTTTTTACGACCTCCATGGACATATGTCTAGAATACCACCGCTGTTAAAAGTATTATAGAAACACTCTTCACAATATATTTATTGGACACTAGGCAATTGTTTGAAGATTTTGTAAAGTATATTTTTAAGTGTTTTGAGAGAGATAACCAACATCTTATTTAATTAAAAAAATTAACATAAAAGTAATTTTATATCGGTTCGTTCCAGTTGAGTCAATTCTAAATTTTCAATCAAATTACATATGGTTCTATTATAGAAAATAAGTTTAAAAAATTATCTCTAACTTACAAGAAGATAAAATATCACTCATGGTTATATGAATATACAATCTCTATAAACAAAACATACAAAGTTTTTCTAAACTATTTATTTAAATACTTAAATTTAAGCACAAGTATACCAAAACCTCTTCAAGATTAACTATAATAAGATTTTTTTTACACTTCTTTCCTTGAATATTATTTCACAATTGTAAAGAGTTTATAAGTAAGATTTGTCTCAATTTTACGTTGTCTAGATAAAAAATTTAGTTACAAAAAGGATCCTTCAGACATTCCTTACTACAAAGGAAGACCCAAAAGAAACATGACTCTAATATTACTATCAAAATTTTTTTCTCTTTATCCATATTTTATTTAGAATCATATGATCTTTTTGTTAAGACCTTTTTGTTAAGATGTGCAAATATCTGTTAGCTACACTTTAAAATTTGTACAGGTTCTTTTAACCGATGAGGAATCATATATATGTATATATATATATACATATAGATATATATGTATACATATATACATATATCTACATATATATACATGTATATATATGTATATATATGTATATATACATGTATATAGATATATATATATACATATATATGTATGTACATACATATATATGTATGTACATACATATACATATATATATATATGTACATACATATATATGTATGTACATACATATATATGTATACATATATATACATGTATATATATGTATGTACATATATATATATATATATATATATATACATACATATATATGTATATATAATATATATATATATACATACATATATATATATATATATATACATATATATATGTATACATATATATATATATATATATGTATATATATATATAATATGTATATATATATATATATATGGTACACTAATATCTGAAATAAAATATCAGAGTTATTCTTTAAACATTTTCATACTTTTAAATGGACATATTATAAACAACACAATATACGACACAATATACTAATACATTTACCTACTAAAAATATTAAAACTTAGAGATAAACAACACAATATACGACAATGTAAAACATAAAGTATTATGGTGCATCTTCGTGGTCAGATTACAACCAAAAATATACTAGCAAGTTTATTGGATTGTTGTAGTATAACAAGTATCGTATCCATAGGGATTTAGTAGAAAGTACAATGTTTTAAAATGTCTTGAAACTAGATTTATGATGGTGAAAATGTTAAGATAAAATCGTCTAGAACATAAATCGTCTAAACAACCTAGGTTTTCAAGTTTAGCAAAAATCATTAAACGAAATATTATTATTTATGAAAAACTATTGAAAATAGTAGTTTCTAATGAAGAAACATTTTATAACTTCCAAAGCCAAGAGTACAAGAGTAAATGAAAATATATTAATCTAACTAAGCCTGAATATAGTTTGTACAATGATCAAACTGGTTTGAAACAACATTATTTTTCTTGACACAAACCCCTAGCGATAAGGTCAAAAACTTGTTGATTCTCCAAAGCAAATTTTGTTTCCAGCAAGAATACTGAGTATTGTAGTACAACAAGTGTTGTATTCACAAAGATTTAGAAAAAAAAAAACAGTGTTCTAAACAAGCTTGACCTTGAATAAAATAGTAAAAAGGGTGTATAAATAGTGCAAAACAAAACTAATGTACTAAAATAGAGCTATTTTAGCAATGAAACAAGCAAAATAGTTTGGGATTGAAAAGGATTGACTTCAAGATGATAAAGATGTGTTGAAGTTAGATTTCACCACTTTGTCCCTTTCTTGTAAAGGTTGATTTATAAGTTATAAAGATGCAATTAATCATGTCTTGGGAGTTCTCTTTGAATTTAACTTTAGGTCCATTCCATGAACCTAGAGTCTAAGGTCATCAAACTTCAGTATGACTCCTTAGTAACTTCTTGAATGGATGACCTTCATTAAGATTAGGACTCTATAACAAGGTAGAGCCTTAGATTTATTCCTAACATTACAAGCAATAAGAGAATTAGTTGGACCATAACTTGAAACCAATTCCTATTAAAGACAAATTCGTCTATCCACCCAAAAGCTCTCATGTTTTGAAATTTAATCAAATAACATTAAACCTTAAACATACACAATTTGAAACCAAAATCCCCAAACATACAAAATCATAGAAAAACACTTAGGTCTTAGGAAGTAGAAAAGTATCTAGGTTAAAACAACCAGACGCATAACTAAATGTTGTTATGCTTGAAGCATCTAAGAGAGATTGAGTTAAACATTTAATGCTTATAATACCTAGAATAGGTATTTAGCCTCTCTCGCAACAAAATAGGTCGAGACAATGTCTTTGACAAAACAAATTAAAAGACATAATTGTTAAAATATAAAAGAAAGCTTAAGCAAGCTAAGCACCATTTGTTTAAAAAGAGATAAAAGTTAAAGAAGTGCTTACGTGACTAAATGATCTCATAAGCTTAACAAGTACCTTATGATGAAGTATATATCTACGCTTGGTATCTTTAGAGAAAATAACTTAATTGTAAAATGCTATCTAACGGTAGGAAATCAAAAACACTTTGTTGTTCTAAGCAAGCATTAAATGACGTTAAATGCTCAACATTCAAAAACAAAAAAATAATAAGAAAATACGTATCTCCTCATGCACAATTTACTCTAATCTTGTAGATAAGTTATTCTATACGCATCCACAACGCTACATATCAAAATAAAAAAAAAAAGTGGATGTTCGAGACACAGAATGTTCCTCACTTGAAGCAAAGTCCAAAAAGATCGTACAACCTACTTTAAGCAAATGACTAAAAAAGCATGTCTACTTTAACAAGTTGACTTATCCAATAGTTGTTGTGCAAAGAAAAAAGAGAAAACACATGTATAAAGGTACAAACTCAGTCTAATGGATATATATCCATGAAGCTTATAAATAAAATATCTCTCAAGAGGAAAATGAAGAGATAGCTTAAGAGAATCTCTTAAGAAAATAAAGCTTATAGAGATATATTCATGCAGAAAAGAAGAAGAGAAAGAGCTCAAGAAAAAGAATACATATGAGTTGAAGAAAATAGAAGAGAAGAGAAAAAGAGAAAGAGATACTATTGAGCTTCTCTCTTACAATGGTAAGAAATTTAACGCTTAAGCTCGAGAGTATCTCTTTCTCTTTTTCTCTTCTCTTCTCTTTTCTTCAGCTCAGATGTATTCGTTTTCTTTGAGCTCTTTCTCTCTTTCTCTCTTTTTGTGTTCTTGAGCTATCCTCTTGATTTTCTTCTTGATAGATCTTCTATTTATAGACTTCATGAATATATGTCTATTAGACTGGATTTGTAATTTGTACTCTTGATACTTTTAATTTCTCTTTCTTCTTCTCACATCAACCGTTGTGTGAGGCATTCTTTTTCAGTCCTTTGCTTGAAGTAGGTTGTAGAATCTTTTTAGACTTTGCTTAATGTGAGGAACATTCTATGAATATCTTCTTTGTCTTTAATGTCCACTTTTGATATTTGACCTATAGCACTGTGGATGTGTGTAGAATAGCTTATATGCAAAATTAGAGTTAACTATGCATCCAGCAGGTATCACATTTCTTATCACTTTTGTTGTTTTCGAACGTTGAACATTTAATGTCATTTAATGCTTGCTCAAAACAACAAAGTTCTTTTTTATTTCCTATCGTTAGGTATCTTTTTACAATTAAGTTCTTTAATCTGAAGATACCAAGCATATACAAATACTTCATCAAAAGATGAGGTGCTTGTTTAGGCCATGGTATCGTTTTAATCAAGTAAATGCATCTTTGGGTTTTGTCTCTTTTTAGAAAGATAATGTTTAGCTTGCTTATGATTTCTTATATGTTTTAGTAATTAAATTTTTTGATGTGTTTGTCAAAGACATTGTCTCAACCCATTTTTGTTTTCAAAAGACGCTGAATATCTACTCAAGGTATTATAAGCATTGAGTGTTTATATCAATCTCTCTTATACGCTTTTAGACAAGACATTGTTTGGTCATGCGTCTGGGTGTTTTAGCCTATATTTTTTCCTTTTCCTAAGTGTTTTCCTTGATGTTTTTCTATTCCCAGGACCTAAGTGCTTTCGTAGATGTTTTGATTAAACTTCAAAATATGAGATCGTTTGTTCGCATAGATGATTTTGTCTTTAACAATTGTCATATTGCTCTTACTATTGTAAGAGAGAAGAAAGAAACACCTGCGAGTGCTTAGACTACTTCATATTGTATTCAAATCCTCGCGACAAGAGATATAGTCTGAACTACTTTTAAGCAATCGTTTATTGCAATTCTCAAGAGAATTAAAACACTCACAACTAAACTTTGTTGAGTTAAGGAATCTTGGCAATGTTGCTAAGTACCAGGAGTGGTTCAAATATGTTAAAAAAGATGTGCTTCGTTTCTCACACCAAGAGGGGGGTGAATTGGTGTTGTATAAAAATGATTACTTTTGAAATGTTTTTCGCAAACTACAAGTCTTTAAACTTTTCTTGAATCGCAAGTAAAAATGTATGCAATGTGACATTATGCGTAATCGAATACAAGTAATATGCAATTGATTAAATGCAGAGAGTTAGGGAGAAGAAGATTCAAACTCTGAATTTTTATACTGGTTCAGCCAAGCCTACATCTAGTGTTCCTCCGATCAACCTTAGACCGAAAGCCAGTTGCACTATAAGATCTGAGTTTTTACAACAAGGTTTTTACAGCGACCTCACTCGTCAAAATGTAAACAACCTCTCTAACTCACTAATCTAAAATAACCAATTACAACAGACTAGCAGCAAGAACAATCATCTCCTGCAGTCAACCCCTTTGAGATCCCCCAAAGTCAAGAACCACGTGTTCTTCTTCCTGTATACACCACAGGGAAACAACAACACTAAAGCGTTTGCAAGAGCTTCTTGATCTAGTAGTATGCACCTCTGTTGTGCAGAATGATCAGACAGTTTGAATCAATCAATCCAGCTTCTCAAGAAAACATCAAGTCTTGTTCACCACGACAATTCTTGTTTCTTTAGCGTTTCTCTCTTTTGTAAAACTTCAAAGCATTTATCTGAAACAGATATGAAAGTGTTAAAATCAATTCTTCTTCTTCTTCTTACAGAATTTCAAATCATGGGTCTATATATATAACATAAGTCAAATCAGACGCATTTAAATCGATTATGCTATTAATCTAATCGATTTCATCTCACAGTTATAACAGATTAACAACAATCAAAGTCATTAATTGAATGCACAATTAATGTAATCGATTTGCAATTAATGTTTGGTCAACATATTTAAAAATATGATCGTTGTGATCGTTATGTCAAGTAATGAAATAGTTTTCAAATCTTTAAGAAACTTAATTGAATACAAGATGCATGTAATCGATTAAGTTTTAACACTTAGTATATTTTTGAAAACTTTTCTTTTCAAAATCCATCACAGCACACTTGAAAAATATATGTGCAAACCCACGAGTTTTAATCAATTTAAAACTTGTTGTTTTGCCACAGTTTAAAGCTTAAGCTGTCTGATGACATTAATTGATTAACCCATCATTGTAATCAATTAAGTCATGCAGATATGCTTGGTGCATGTGGTTTTTCCATTTCAAAACTCATACTATGCATACTTAGATATAATCACATTTCCAACACAGTAGTATGCAACAAACAACACAATATTTTCGCAGTTATACTTGTATTAATTCTCACAGTAAACACATTAGCATATTACACATAGAACACAGTACATATACATGTGTTTTTATTAACTATGTGTTGTCATCATCAAAAATAGACATCACGGAGATTGTGGATTCAGCTAAACCTGTGCTCCCCTATATCGGTGGGTTGCTGAGTACCAAGAGTGGTGAGAATATTCAAAGGAAATCTCGATGGGGTTGTTGAATACGATGAGTGATGTTAATACTCATTTGTAATCGTGTGAAGATTATAATGGAACCCTATGCGGAAGAGACTAGACATAGCTCAGTTGGAGTAAACCAATATAAAATCCCTTATGCAATTATCTCTTCTCTTACCTAAACGATCCTCTTGTGAAAACCTACAGTTGCGCTTTATTTCCAAACACAAGAATCTTCCAAGGTAAAAGATTTATTTCATAAAGGAAGTTCTTAACAAAACGCTGCAGTATCTATATTTTGAATGACATGCTAAAAGTTGTTATCATAAAATCCTATTAAGTCGATATTACAATTATTTAAAAGAAGATTTTAAGAGTTCGACAACATGCTATATCAGAAGGGTTGCGAAAAGTTTTCCATTAACACTATTCAACCCCCCCCCCTCCCACCTCGTTCTAGTATTTTTCAAGTACTTTAGTTTCCACTCAATCCCAAGTCAGTGAAATAAGATGAGTGATCAGTTCTTCCAACAACAATCATAAACTAATTCATAAACATGGAATAAAAGCATATTTGCATATTTAGAAGAGAGTTCCAAAGGGTTATATATTTGTTTCAACACTTTAATAGATTTAGCTCCTCATAATGGATAAAAAGAATTTAATACAAGGAAGAGTTATCATCCCTTAAACCTTTAATAATATTCTTTAAAGTACAAAGGAAAGTGTTTGAGAAACTTTTTAAAAGTCTCTATCTAAGCTTTGTTTAGAAGTCCCTTAAACTAAAGGAGCAAGCTATTTTTATAAACTTTCTAGGACGTGGCTTCAGCGGTGAAAGTGTGGCTCTAGTTGTAGAGGTTTCCTTCCAAGGTGAGTTTCTTTTACAGCTCATGCCTCATGCTTTCAGTGCTATAACCATTATGATAACTTCTTTGAGAAGGAATCTTCATGGCTATGCCTCAGGTTCAGTGCTTGAGGTTTCCCTTCAAGACGCGTTTTCTTGTATGGCTCAAGCCTCAAGATTGCCTCTCAACCGCACCAAATTAAGTTTTGCCTAGATTTTTTTTAAAATTTCCTCCATTTTCTTTTTTTTTCCTTTGACTCTCTGTAATCATCAAAACTTGCAAAACAAGTCAAATTAGGGTGATTTCTACAGATATTTAACATAATAAAAATAAGATAAGTGTGAAAGTTTCATAAAAATTAACTTATATTCGACATTTATCAGGGAGCCAACAACAACAAGTTTATCCACAACTTTCTCGTTGTCAAGAAAATATTGGGAGATGGGCAAATTATTTTTATGCATGCAAAGTTGGGTTTTGAGTTTCTTGATTTTGCCTTCGTGTGAAAAGAAAAATAAGCTTGGAGAGTGGACTAGATTTGAAAAGAGCTTTACAATCCCACCATTTTATTGAGAACTAGAGTGGACATGAAGGAGTGGAGTGACACATCAATGAGGAAATATTGTTGCTCATGGTAAATATATGCAAGATAATGGTGTGATTCTCGTAATCTTGAAAACAAGAGGAAAGAAAAGAGTTATTCAAGAAAAGGGTGATTGTAACCTACTCAGAGTAACTAAGACTTGTTGTTTCAATAAAAGAAAATGATCATAATCTAGTTTAAGACTAATAGGAGTAGTAAACACATGTTTAGCAAAGGTAAATTAGAAGAAAAAATCTCAGAACTTTAAGTTAGGGATGAAACAAGAAGCCATGAACAAAAAAAACAACTTTGGATACCATATAACAGAAATAAGAACAAAGAGGAAAAGGGAACACCTATATTATTATATTCATATCAGAAAAAGAATAGTACACCACCACCGAAATTTATGGACACAGACTTTGAGGAGCTCAACGTTGCAACAGTCATTGGAAGACATTCAACAAATGCCTACCCTTGGTTGCTTCCAACCGAGTCTTTCTATGCCTTTAAATTTATAAAAAAATTGTCTTTCATGCTTGATATGTTGTCATTGAAGCTATCAAATTAATATTATTTTTCAAGGCAACTTCAGTATTGCCAATTAGTATTCAAGAAAGTACCTAGGGTTAAAGTAGATAATATTCTCCCGGATTAGCTCGGGTCATGCACTATGCAGTCTGCCTAAAGTTGTTTCTCTATTCTTGACTTTCTCTCTTTTCCTTTTGTTCTTTTATTCTTGCTTTAGAGAAAGATTTCAAATAATAAATAAGTAAGAATTTGTTTAGGTCCACTCCCAGAAAAAAGAGGTGTGTCACAATGGACAACTTAAATACCAAGTCTTTCCTAACCAAAGTATATTCAAACTAGCCTTAAATACTTCTCAAGAGAAATTATTAATTAAAACAAGAACAAAGATTTTGCTAATAATAAGAATAAATAAAGGCTACAAAATAACTCAAACTAAATTAAATGTATATACGTTAAGAAAAAAATTAAAATAAAAATGAAAATAAGAATCAAAATATTCAAAATACTAACCGTATTCCTCGGTAACGTTGCAAAATTTGATACGCTATCATTGAAGCTATCAAATTAGTATTACTTTTCAAGGTAACTTTAGTATTGCCAAGTAGTACTCAAGAAAGCAGATAGGGTTAAAGTATCCCTGAGTTGTCTCCCAATTGCTTTTCAATATTTGACTTTTATGAATGTTGTGCAATGCTTAAGAATAAAGTGAAAAACTATGCTAATGAAGTTAATGTTTGAAGAATGTTTGAAGAACAAATAGGAAACATCGAAACAATTATAATGAAATAGGTTAATTCCACTACTTTTCCAAGATAGATTCATCATTGGTTATCCACATATTATTGTTCAATTAATCATTGTTCGGGTTCAAATTAATTAAAGTACATTCTTAATTAATTTGAGGGTAATCATACAGTTATCCAAATTAAATTCTCAATCAAATGCAAGGCCTTTCTAGATTATTCACAATGAATTCAACCAAAGTACATTCTTAATAAAATCCTATTGTATTTAATCATTTCTATTTTTAAATCTCTTAACCAAATTAAAAGTTAATTAATCAAAGTAAATTCTCAATTAATTATAGTTGAAATTATTACCACCAATCAAAGTACATTCTCAATTAGTAGCAAAACCCTGTTTAATCACATGAAAGTTTCTTAATTCAATCAAAGTAAATTATTAATTAAACCTAGAAACCATTGAACTCATATGATTAATATGCATATAGATTCAAACACCTTATGATGCAGAAATATTTACTTTTAATATGATTGACAGAAAGACATAGAAGAAGAATAACTCAAATCAATAATCAAAAGAAACAATTACATTAATTCAACATAACCTCAGAATCCATAATGAAAAGCTTAGCCCTCCATGAATGGAGTGAAACACATGGTAAAATAAAAGTGAGCTGAGTGGTGGATGATGGCTTCCAATGGAGGAGTCTGAGTGAATGAATGAGCTCTTATTTCTGCCTCCCCTAGGTCACTTTATATAGGCTTGATTGGGCTTAGACTCTGAGTATTCTATTGATAAGATATTTCATTTTGAAATATTTTCATATTAAATCAATTATCTTAAATATATCAACTGAAATATCTCTCAAATTTCATTATGTCCTTCTCAAGTTTTCAAAATTACAGAAAAACCCTTGAACGTTTCTCTAATTACACTTTAGCCTCTTTTGAATTTCCCAAAATTTCACAAAAGCCCCTCAGTTGATCAGTCTTTACCAGGATTTGTTGACTCTTTGACTAGGTCTGACCATGTTGATTTGTTTGACCCAGAAAAATCAGTCTACTTATGGTCTGCCACATGTAGATACCCTTTCCACCCAAAAGTAGAGTTTTAGATTAGGACAAAAGTTTTGCTTTTGTGCCGCGAGATTCTGCAGAACAAGGTTTTCCGTTTGCAGTGGCGCATGTAAGAAGGGATTATGGTTTGGTGATTTCTGATGTAGGTTTGATTTTGCTAGGGTTGGACACTCGTGGTGGTTGAAGAATGTTCGCTGAGGATGAAAGTTGATAGAGGAAGGTTACAGGACGGCGACAAGGTTGTAGGGTGATGGCCTGATGGTTTGCGCAAAGGAGATGCACGAATCTACAAGGCATGGTGGTGTGATTGGGCTTCACAGCGGCTTGGGGCATTGACGGTTAGGGTTTCTGCGATTTGGGATTTGAAGGTGAATCTGGGCTTGATGATGAACGCCAGAATTGTGAATTTTCCATGGTTGACGATATGCCCTCACAATGGCGGTTAAACGGCGCTGCTACGGCATGGAAAAAAGGCTCTAGATGGCGAAGGTAGTGGCTTGGCGGTGGTGGTGTGATGGCAACCTCCTTGGCTAGGTTTGGCCAAAACTAGGAGATGTGCATGAAAGGGTGTTTGCTTGGGTGAATGGTGCAGAAATGTGGTAGTAAATGGTCCAAGGATGATGAGTTAAGGTATGGATGGAGTAGAAGTTAAAAGCCTATAGGAAATATGGTGGTGGTGGTGTAGTGTTTGGTTGCTCCAAGAGAGGTTAGGCCAACTCAAGGAGGAATGTGACTAGAAGGACCTCTAGGATTGTTCTAGTCTTGATTGTAACACCCCTTATAGAGTGCCACTAGAAAATAACAAAATTCGAAATATAAGCCAATTTTTTTTTCATTTAAAATTAACATTGCGGAAACAAAACCTCAAAAAGTTTAAACGTCTTACAACATAAGTTCGAACCTTACAAATATCAAATCCATTATTGAAAAATGTAAAATAACTTTAAGACATGATAATTTCCCCATAACTATTCCCATATCTCTCGTCATGCTACTCCATCCATGCCTTATCTGCAACGCCTTCTACTCTCGTACAAGTACGATAATCGCAGGTGGAACCATAACCACAAAAAGAAAGGGTGAGTAACTAAGAACATAACATAGCATATAATTTCAATGTTAACATCATAACATAGACTATCATAGTCATCACATTACAATACATCACATTATTCAACTCATAACTCTGATCATCACCACCCAGACTATCATAGTCATAACATTACAATACATCACAGTATTCAAAACAACGACTTAGATCATTCTCACAAGCTTCTGTTGTTTTCTTGAATTTTGTCGTACCAAACCTGTTTCGTAAAATAGGGCAATTCGAGCCGTCTTCCATCGCAACTTCAGACCTATCCTATCTCCCCAACTCCTCAAGGAATTACAAGTAAAAACTCAGGTTAGGCGCACCCACCAAACATTGTACTCACACGAGGAAAGGGTGACACTCGAATCTCAGTCTCCGTAAAGACTCAACACACTATCGTATCGCAATACGAACACCATCGATTCGGCAAAAATTCTAAGGAAATGACAGAATGTTTGCTCTCACAACTTCACCATCACAACCATACACAGATCACCATCATATACACAGTCAACCAAATTCAATGACCAATAATTAATTAAAAATTCATAACTAAATAAAAAAACTTAATTTAATTATTTTTCCTACTGACGCACCTCGTGAAATTACTAATTTCACACTTCCATCAACTAGAACAACATTTCTAGTGCACCCCCACTAAATTCCCAACACCAAAGAAAACATCTAATTCTAATACAGCCCCTTTTTACTTTAAACACACTCTCTTCTACATCTACCTTTTCAAGTAGATCCCAAAGTCATTAAATTACCTTTCCTCTCACTTCCAAGGTGGACCCCACCATTTCCACTCAACTCTCATTTTCTCTCTCTCTCTCTCTCTCTCTCTCTCTTTTTCTTTTACGTGCACACCTCCTTACCATTCTCTTTCTCATCCACTTTTTCATTATATCCAAAGCTACATATAATTCTACTTCTCTCACCCATTTCACGTCACACATTTACTCATCATTTTCTCTTTCTTTTCTTTTTTTCACTAAACCCAAAACTTACAATTCATATTCTCTCTGAATTATTTATGTAACCTTCACGCATCTACCCCACCATCTTCTCTTTTATTTTATTTTTTTCCCTTAACTTACTATTTGTTCTTCAACTAATACCCATTACAACCTATTTTATTCTCCTCTTCTCTCTCTAACTTACGTACCAACAACACTCCTTCACTCCCCTTCTCCTCTTCCTTTTATTTATTCTTTTTAATATCTTTTCTATCTTCCAGAACTTCTAACCCTTTCTTCTCACACTTTTATCACTACTAGAAATTCATTGATTACCGAAGGATTATTACCGAAGGCCTTTTGCCCCTCGGGAAAAATGATAATACCGAAGGATTTCCCGACGGTCATTAAAGTTGGTCATTACCGGAGGCTTTTGCCCTTCGGTATTGGTCAGAGGATTTACCGAAGGCTTTTGGCCGTCAATATATGCATTCACTTAATGAAATCTAAATTTGGGATTTCCGTCTTCCATTTTCCCAAATACTTTCCGGGAAAGCTTCCCCCAAACTTTCACTCATGTCCCTACTCTCCACTCTCCCCTACCCTAATCTCTATCTCCCTCTGTCATTCACAATCTGAAACCATCATTGCCATTGATTCTCAACCTGTCGAGCTCCTATTTCTTTACGACGATGGTTTGGCGGCGTTAGGAGGTGTTGTCGTTGCGTCAGGGTTGATGTCGCAGCGTGGGCAAAGCTTCTAATTGCCAAGGGAGGCTAATCCAGGGGTTGTATGACGAAGTAGCTTTCGTTGCGTGAGAAGGGTTGCGCGAGAGAGGGTATCGGAGGGTTGTCGCTACCGTAGAGGTGAGTTATTGGTTCAAATTATTGCTTGAAATTATGTACCTTTTGGTGGCTGCCCTGTTTGTGATGCATGTGTGAGTTAACCTAAATATATGTGTATTGCTTTTGGTTCGCATTGGAGATTTTGTTTAACACTAAATATCATTGGAAAATTATTGCAATTGTAGTGGTGCATTGAAGGTCGAGTGAAGCGTAGTGTAGAATTAGGAGGCTGTCTTCGTCCAGGGAGGTTGTAGCGTGGAGGTAAGCTCTTTGTCTCTGAATGAAGTGAGCATTGGTGTAGAATTATGGTTAAATGTTGAATAAAAATGTGGTTGCATTACTAAAAGAATGAGATTGTATTATTAGAGTGTTTTGAGTTCATCTTAGGAATTACATTGCTTGTATTACTGATCCTTGTTTGGGAAGGATTGAAACCACAGACTGCTATGGTCATATTAAGTTGAATGTTATTTTTTCTTATATTCCAAGCTATGTTGCATGTGTGAAATGTAGTGTTATGGCCAGATTGCTAAAGGGTATGAAGCTTTTAAATGTATTAAAGTCTTGGACATTTGATTCAGTTTTGTTTGAGTATATTAGAATAAATGTTGTTGTGAAACCGGTCATGATATCATGGTATGTGTTCATCTGATATAGGTACTTAGTTAGTTGTTACCTTTGATTTAGGTACTTACTTAGTTGTTACCTGTCTTGTTGATTCGTTTTCCAGTTTTAGCTGTTTGCTTTAGCCTATATAAAGGCTTGACTGGTCATTTAGAAACCAAAACACACAAACACAGTAGTTGAACGTGAATGCAATATGTTTTGAGTTTAATCCATTCATATTTGGCAAGTGACTTAATTCAAAGAGGGCCTAGATCACATTAACAATTCACATCAAATGATCAAATATGAAGAGAAATAATGCAAGGCCTAGAATGTCATTTTCATGAATGCACACACAAGAAAAACTGAAGTTTAAATCTCTCAAGGTTAACTTTTGTCAAAACTGTTCTTTGGAACTGATTCATCATGTAAAAATCACTTAATTCAATGTATGAAACTGTACGAACATGACTAAAAATTATGCACTCAAGTTAGACACTCTATCTATCATCTACAAATTAAGAGTTAAGCTAGCAAAATGAGAAATGTGCAAATCTGCAAAAACTAGTAAAAATAGAGGTAAAATGTATTCAAGGAACTTTAAAATGACTAAAGAAAGCTAGAAACAAACTCAAATTAAATTGTACAATAAACTCAAAATTTTATTACTCAACCTACAAAAACACTCTAAAACTAGGTTAAAGAAGCTAAAAGTAAGAACTAAACTAAAATAGAAAGAATACCAGTAAAGAAACTACCTAAGCAAGTCTTAAATGAGTAAAGAAAACTTCAAAAGTCACTAATTGTAAGAGATTCTAAAACTCACTAGTGAAAGCCTAAAAAGTATGCTAAACTAGTTTTAAAATGAGGATTGCACTAAACTGATATGTAGAACTGTTCAGACACTTTGTAAACAAGTTTTAAATGGTAAAAGAATGTCAAAACTAATATAACCAGTACAAACAATTAGAATTGCCAAATTCACCCAAACAAACCCAAAAAATGTTATATGAACCAAGTAAAAATAGGAATGTAAGTATGTAGACAAGTTCACAATGCTAAAATACTAACAAAGACTTAACTAATCACTACAAATCACTAAGAAAACAAATTCTGACTATGGACGTAAAAATTAAAGCAATTAAACTAGTAAGAGTAAACCATAAAAAACTGCACTAAGTTTAAAATTGAGTTAAAATTTCATTTGAACATGTTTACATTCATCAAATTAAGTTGTTGAAGTGGTTAGTTATGATAATTAAACTTGTTTGAGTAAACCACTACTAAAACCTTAAAATGAGTACTAAAAATGTACTATAATGGTCAAAATTTGCAAACTGCACTAAACTAGCCTAAGAAACTTCAAAGAAATTGTCCTAACAAGTTTAGAATGGTAAAACCTAGCTAATTAGAAACTCACACTACAAAAACAACCTAGAACTCAAAATATGACATCCTTGAACCTAAAACTAGTTACTAGAATAGGCTAAATGTGGTCATAATGCATAGCGTATTAAAGTACTATCCAAAACAGTTAATAAACTATCCACACAAGTTTTAAAACATAAAAGAAAGATAAAAATGAGGGCAGAATTCGAAAATACAAAGAAATACAAGATTTGACTATTGAGAACCTAAAATTACACTGCTTAAAACATAATAAATGTACTAAATAGGTGACAATTAGGTGTGTATATATATCTGCTTTATTTTTAGAAGCTTATAAGTTGAGCCCCTGTTCTTGGTAATAGGGTGTTTGATGATTAATCTTTTGTTGTTGTTGCGTTTTGCTAATTAAAATTGTCCATTATTGTACAAGGTTTTGGGGTTTCAATTAGGAGCACATAACGTTTGGAAGCTTCGAACGGAGTGGGTTAAAGTTAGTTGCAAAAGTGTCATTCTTTAAGGGCTACACTCAAGTGTCGAAGACTTCATCATTTCCAGGTAGGTAAATGATGTCTTATTCTGTTTGCCTTGCTTTATTTTGCTTCTGATTAATCTGTCTAAAAGCCTATAGCCATGCAACAATTTGATAAATAAACATGATGGCCCCTCCTTTTGGTAAATAAAATTTTGTTTGCCTTTTATCTCTCTTTCTCTTTCGCCTTTTGTCTTCTCTCTTGTGTTCTCTGTGTTGCATATTCTTCTTATATATAATCTCCACACCTTGTTCCCCACCCTTCAACCGAAATTCCCTCTTGGAAAAAGACCGTGACAACACCCTTAAAAATTTCTTTCAATACAGGGTAAGACTTAAAATGAGTAACTATAAGGATGAAGTAGAGTACAAGGACAAACCAACATGCATATATGTTGGTTATATATTATCTTGAATCCCCGAAGTTACCAAACTAGAAGGAGGAACCAAAGTTATAGTTGTTTTATAGTTTATATATTAACTAAAAAACTTAAAATTCCTTACTAAGGCTAAAGTAGACCACCTCTTAGGTTAAACTTTATTAACTTTGCTCCAACTGGTAGTGGTTAAGGGCACTCCAGTGATTAATTTGGCCTTCAACATGTTAAAAGATATGTCTCTTAAAGTCTCCAACAACCTGGACATGAATTTAGACTTTCATTGTGAAAGTGAACTCTAAAGTCAAAGTTGAACATATGATTTTGGACTTCAATTGTGAAGTCTCAAAATTGAAGTACTTAAAACATAAAAAGTGTTCTAAATAGGTGACAATTTCAAAATTCACCAAATATAACCAAAGAAAGTATATTGTTGTTATCCTAACAAGTTTAAAGTACTTAAATGAAGCTAATAGAGATGTCAAATTGGATCAAGTAGCAAAATCTCAAAATTTGACTACCTAAAACCTAAAATGAGTACTACTATATTTAACATCCTAACAAGTTTAAACTAGTAGAATGAAGCTAGGAAATTTGTCAAAAGCAAAGAATTACCTAAACTTCAAAGTTTGAGTATGTAGAACCTAAAAAAGTCCACTAAAAGGGTGAGAAAGAGGCAATTCACCTAAAGTAGACTAACAATAACTAATACTAATATCCTAATAAGTCTAAAGTAGTAAAATGACACTAGGAAACTACTCAAAAGCAAACAAGTACCTAAAACTCAAATTTTGAGTAGTTAGAACCTAAAAGAGTGTATTAAAAAGGTGAGAAATTGGTTTAAATCGTGTTTGTACTTGTTGTGCTTGTACTTCCATTGTTCCTTAGTGTTTCTTCATCATTTTAATCAGTGAATTTCGTTTGCTTGAGTTGAATTCCACCTTGCATATTCATTTTCCAGTTTTGTCTAAAGTCATGTGCCTTATGTGCAGTGTTATTTCTGTCATGAAGTGTTGATTCTGTTCCAGCCTTTATTTTCTGTGTTTTCTTTGCAAATCTGTGTTTAGATGCATGTGCAGCAATATATCAATCCATAAAAGGCAATGAGGCAATGTCTAGCCTGGATAATATAAGCTAAAGCATAAAAAAAGTTATTTTGTTTTTCAAAGTCTACACATAATTTTCAAATCTGGTGCAATATCCAAAACCTGTTCCAGTGCATATTTTGTTGTTCTCAAGATTTGAACACGTTCATTTGATGTTATTACACATGTCTCAAGTAGTGGCAACTTGTATTAATCCATAAAATGCAAAAAGCATATCTAAGTTGCTTCAAATCCATTAGCAAAGTGTTGTCACATATTTTAATCAATCTTTTCACCGTGATTGATATCCTTGCATGTGTTTTATGTCTTTAAATATCTCGTAGCTAATATTCTGCAGCTAGATCTAGTGAATTAGGACTTCCATAAGCTTTGTTTGTGTTGTCCAGTTTGATTGTAGTATTTGTTTTCAATTCTGGTGCAAACTTGGTGTAAAAAATGCTGCATAATTGGCTGCATAGTTGAGTTGCTTGAAATCTGGTTTCAAAACACTGTTACTGTTTTATCCAAGCTTCTACACCGTGCTTGACTTCTTTGTTGTGTCTTAGGCCATTTAACATCTCCTAGCTAACATTTTCCAGCTAGAATCTAGTTGTTTAGGACCTTTCTTACATGTTTGTTGATCCATCCAGCATTGACTCTGTTATATTTTTAATTCATGGTGTTGTTTGGCCATTTTTACTGCATAGTTGCCAACTTACAAGGTGTTTTTGAGAATTAGTGTGCTTCTGTACTGTTTGACCATTTGTGCAAGTATAATTGGCCATTTCAAACTTGTCTGCACTGTTCAATTGGTCAATTTCCAGCTTTGGTGCAACTTCACATTTGAAATACTCAGATTTTGTTAAATTTTGGGAAGTGAACCAGTGAATTTCTGATGTGGTTACTTTCTTTGTTGCCTAAGTGATTGTACACATTCCATTTCATCATCTAAACTTGCTGGAAGTCTTAGTTGAGCTTTAAACATAGTACCATTCATTTTGGACACTGATATTTCCATTTTCCAACCACATTTTCTGGTACAATTTTGATTAAAAGTGCTGCATAATTGGCTACAACTGCTTTGAATGTTTGAGTTTGGATGTTTCTGTGATTTGTATATGTTTGCACAAGTTTATTTCACCATTTCAAACTTGTGTGCACTGTTCAAATGGTCATTTACAATCCTATATGCAAAATCACCATCCAAACCATCAAATTTGCTTGAAATTGGAAGTGGATTAGTGATTTTCTGGTGTAGTCTTTTCCTTTGTTGTTTAAGTGTTTGCACACATCCAAATTGATGATATAAACTTGCTTGAGGTCTCAATTAAGCCTTAGACACCCTGCCATTCATTTTTGCCACTGCAAGCACCACTTTAAGTATCATTTTCTGGTGCAGTTTGCTTATTTTTGTGCTGTTTGATATTTCCAATCTTTGAATTTCATTTCTGGATTGGCAAAAGCTGGGTTTGATGTTTCCAAATGGAATTATTTGATCAAAAGAGTATAGAACAATCATAAAAAGCAAGTGAAAACCATGCAATCTAGTTTTGACCCCAAAAACCAAAAATCTCAAAATCTGAAATTCATTGGGGACTTTCATCAAAAAGTTTACAAAATTATCAAACAGTTTCACTGCACTTGATTTTGCTCTTCGTTTTTGCTTTTTCTTGCTTGTTTCATCTGTTCTAGTGCCTCTCCTTTTATATTTATACAATATAAAGAATGGTTTAAGGAGGTGTTGTTCATCCTTTGTGTGTTAAAGGAGGTGTTGTTCATCCTTTGTGTGTTAAAGGAGGTGTTGTTTATCCTTTGTGTGTTGAAGAAGGTGTTTTCTACCTTAATATTATTCTCTGTGATTGTAAGTTCTTGATTAATTTTAGTGATTGGTTAATCCCTTTTTAAGAGAGACTAACAACTAGATGTAAGGTCTTTTGATCCGAATCAATATAAAGTTCTTTATGCAAGCTTTCTCTTTCCCTCTACCTTTATTTACTATTAATTTAAAGGAATCATTTTTACTGTGAAATCAGTTTTTAAAAAAAAACAAATTTTTTTAAAAAGCACAATTTTAGATCAGTAAACCAATTCACTTTTTTGGTTTTGTTTACACATTTAAACATTTTTCTACGCGTATTTCTAACAGAATGAATATTTATAATTTTTCAATATGTATTAGAAAGCTCAAAAGACGAATATGTTTATTGTATGTACAAGTTAAAGCTTATAAATTAAGATCATAAACAAATCATTTCCTTTTATTTTTAAGCTAAGAACCTTTTGCATTTGATTTGTAAATATGTTTGAATACTTTAAGCATAAAAATAAAAAAAAACCAAGAAAGGTTTATTAAGTTTTGATAAACAAATAGAAGTATTTAACACTCAAGGTCACTGTCATGAGTAAAACTTGCACATCTTATTCTTGACGGAGGAAATTATATAGCAAGTCAAAAGATGGTGAAAAAACTTCAACTTACCACCATTTATCATGTTAAATCTTGTAATTTACTATGGTTAAATGAAAATGTGAGATTGATATGAACTAACAAGTGCTTGTATCATTTTCTTTCAGTAAATTTTATGACAGTTTTATATCATGATAAAATTGCTTGTTGTTAGGAAGGACATGTAAATATATATGATAGAAATGTCATACATCACGTTGTTGATATACCTACTCTTTATTGTATATGGGACATATATAAGATACAATGAAACATTTATCTCTTTAATGTATATGACCTTCTAGATCTCTTCATATCCCAACTTATATACAAAGGAAGGAATTTCAACAACTATTTATCTTTTAAGAGAAGAAACCTTTGTTACTTGAACTGTTTATTATACTGTTCATTACTTGTCACAGCATCAAAGTCACAAATTGTACCCTTGGAACTAAAATTAACATTTTGAAAAATCGAAGGAGTAAAATTAACAAATTTAAACTGGTACTTGTTCCAGTGCATTGATTTGGTCTGCAAAGTGATGCCTAATCTTTGACTTGGTTCATGTTTAGGGGAAGTAATTTGTGAAAAATATGTTCTAGAAATGAAATGATTGTTTGGAGTTGCATGTTGGTGCTATTCAGTACAGCGAACGTGTCATAATTATTGATGATTTGGTGGCCACAGGTGGAACTCTATCAGCAGCAATTAGACTTCTAGGTGATTTGCTCTTGCAGCCTTTTCTGATTGAAATAACTCTTTTGTTCTATATTTTCTTTTGCAAGAAAAAATGTCTTATAAAGTGAATGTATTTCTGTGGTGAGTAAGTAAAGATGCATTCAGCTTTGATTTCTCATGATTGTAGACCATGATTCACTTTAAATTAAGGGTTCATACATGTAATTGTCTTGTCACACTCCTAGGTAACTACTAGAAATAAAAAGCATGTTTAAATATATATAAAAAAAAAGCTTTATGAATTAACCCCATTTTTTGTTGTTGTTCCTAAATTGGTTAAGTTTGCTTTCAATTGTAGAACTTGCTGGTGCTAAAGTAGTGGAGTGTGCTTGTGTGATTGGTCTCTCTGATCTCAAGGTAATGGCTAAACTAAATCAATGTTTTTGTAAGTTGTGTTTTAGTAGCTAGTCCTAGAAAATTCCATCCTGTTCTTGACATGCTAAAGTAAAGTTCTTTACCAAATTCATTACCTTTTTGTCATACTATGAGTGATCCCATAATGGTTAGAAATAAATGTTGGAAATCCCATGTAAGAACAAATTACAGTGTATGAGTGTGAGTGAAATCTCACATTACTCAACTTAGGATTGATTTAGCGTTAATCTTACTACTTTAATATCATTTTAAGATATCTATAGTTTGAAATGATTAGCAAAGTGTCAGATTAAGCAAGCTGTTGAAACTATTGATGTAGAAGGATAAAAGTACCTTAAACTATTTATGGTACTACACACATTCTCAATGGTGCATGATGTCCATTGCTACCAAGCAAGGATTCCTAATCTTCAGCTAATCCAGAGTTTCAACATACTTTTGAAGTCTTTTTACCTTCAAAATTAATTTTACACTAACATTAGAACTAGAAGTGCTTAAACAAATGTAATTTGAGATACAATGATAAACAAAAATCAGTAAAATGCATCTCAGTATTTGGCATGACCTCAATTTTCCTCTTTAATTTCACATCCCCTTCAACCATTATACCATCTAGTTTAAGCAATTGATTCATCAATAACTCAATCAGATTAAGCACATCTGTTTCTGCAAATCTTCCACCTTTGTTGATAATTCACTCAAATGTTGATACCTAACCAAATCCAATCACTGATCATTAGCAACCATAACACATACCATCCCTGTAAGCCTATCTACTTCCAAGCTGATTTCTGAGATTGATTTTGCAGCTTTCTCCATCTTAGCATTCTTCCTTCTCTCTAACAACCTCTTCTCTTGACTAATAGTGTCTTCAACTAGCACTATCTTAGATTTATCCTTCACCCCAAACATGTGAAGAAAGGCCTTTGAATCCCTTTCCAGCTATTGTTTGATTATTTTGTTTGCCCAAATTCAATTCTAGATTATTAAATTAATGCAATGAAATTTAATGAACAAACTTAACTACAAAAACAATTTAGAACTCAAAATTTGGCTACAGGAGTTGCCAATTTCAACATTTTCCCTTGCTAGACAACCCCTTTGAATTGACAAATTCTGCTCCTTATCCACTTCCTAAGATGCCACCTTAGTTGGAAAAGGTTTCTAAAACTGGACTGCACCTCAAAGTCTTCAGAACACCATTATTTCACACATAAATTAGCACCAAAGCAGACCAAAAACTGCACCAGAAATGGTCACTGGACAGCACCAAAATCTGACTTGAATTGGTCAATTTTAACATGCCAACAAGCTTAAAACTAATAGAAATAGGTGTAGAATAGAAGTAGGCACTCAAATGGATTCTAAGAAAGGTTCTTCAACAGATGAAGAAAGCAAGAAAAACTGAAACATGTTTTGCTCCAAGCAAAATGGAATTTTATACCAACTTCATCAAAACGGCACTTAAATTTTTCAACTCTACACCAAAAAATTGACCCAAGATTGGTGGTTCTAAAAGTGAATTCGTGCATAAGTGATTCTGACTCTTTGGTAATACTTTCAGCAACTTTAATTCATCAATTTAAACTTGTTTGAACTCTAATTGGGTTCAAAACCAAACTGTATAGCGGATTCACCCTTTTAGTTCCCAATTTCACTCAAAAATGAGGTTTGAATATGCAAATTGCCCATAGATGAATCTGGCTTCAATTTGAATGTTCTAACAAGTTTAAAACAACAATTAGGACTTGTTTAAACTGCCAAATAGCACAAAATCACTGTTGCACGAAAATTGACACCCAATACAACTTTTTCTTCTTCAAAATGAGTACTAAAAATGCACTAGAATGGTTAAAATTTGCAAACTGCACTAAACTAGCCTAAGAAACTTATAAGAAGCTGTCCTAACAAGTTTAGAATGGTAAAACGTAGCTAATTAGAAACTCACACTACAAAAACAACCTAAATCTCAAAATTTGGCCACTTAAACCTAAAATTAGACCTAATGTACACTTAGTTTAACTAATGTGAACATCCTAACATGTCTAGAGTAGTGAAATGGACCTAGTAAACTATTCAAAAGCAAAGAATTCCATAAACCACAAATTATAGTATATATCCATGCTTTTATAGATATTTGATTGCCTAAATTATGTTGATGTCTATATTGTATGTTCATGTATATTGTCTTTCATTTATTAGGCTACAACTTGATTAAGTTAAGTAGTCATTTAAAATCCTATGGTACTACACACATTCTCAATGCAATGAGAAGGGTGAAAATACTGTAAACACTTAGAACCTACAAAATATTTGGAAGTACTCTAGATAAGAGAACTTCAGTAGTAATTAGTTGTCACCTCCAACTTTAATACACAACCCCTTAGTATGTCTAAGGCATTTCAATACTGAGGACTTCTCTTTGCATGCCCTTATTGAATGCCTATGACAATAGTGTTCAAATTGCCTTCCATGTTCGACTTGAGTAGTAATAGGTTTATTACTTATGTCACATGGAGTGTTGTTGTTTTGGCTAAGTTTTTATTTGTTTGGCTTGTCACAGAACATGGCCCATTTTCCCAACCATCGTGGATGCATGTACGACCGTTGTTATAGTGGAAAGAGAGGTTTGAAGGAATCTTTTGTCATCGGAGTTCAAGAGTTTGTGGAGACGGCCCGACGATATCAATATTGTGCCCTTGATGGAGGGATTTGATGTCCATGCATCAAGTGTGAATGTACAAGGATTTTGAAAGATGAAGTCGTCAAAGTTCACCTTTACCAAAAAGGGTTCATGCCTAATTACACGGTTTGGACATTTCATGGTGAAGAAATTCCTTCGACCTCTACTACAGCTGAAAAACGGCTTGCATCAGGTTCGAATACTATTGTACATACATCTGAGATAGATCAATTTGCCTATATGCAAGAGATGGTCGACAATGCTCTTCATCACCATGCTGAAGTAGCAGACGATAGTCATGATGAAGAGCCTCCAAATGAAACGACGCAGAGGTTTTAATATTTACTTACAGAGGCAAATCTATCTGTATTTAAAGGTTCATCTGAGTCAAAATTGTCAGTGTGCATTAGACTCATGGCTGACAAATCTAATTGGAACGTTCTCATTCAAGCAGTGGACTTCTATACAAAATTGATGTTAGATTTGACACCACCAAACAATTTTATGCCGAAGAATTATTACAAGCCAAAAAATGTGTTTCAAAGTTGGGATTGGATGTCAGGAAGATTGATTGTTGTGTTAATGGATGTATGTTATTCTATGACAATGACAGTGGCAAAAATGATGCATTGTTGGTTGAATGCAAGTTTTGTGGCTCACCTCGATATCATACAATGCATGCTGGACGGAGGCAAAAAAAACCAATTCCCTTAAAGTCCATGTTCTACTTGCCTATAATTCCAAGATTACAAAGATTGTTTACTTCAATGCAAACATCAGAAAACATGACATGGCATGATGGTAACAAAACTCTGGGATTTTTGTATCATCCTTCTGATGGTGAAGCTTGGAATCACTTCAATCGTAACCATCCATCCTTTGCTAGTGAACCACGTAACGTCAGACTTGATCTATGCTCTGATGGGTTTACCCCGTACATTCAAGCGTCTGCATCACCATATTCATGCTGGCCCGTGATAGTTACCCCATACAATCTACCACCTGAGATGTGTATGACAAAGCCTTACATGTTTTTATCGTGTATAATACCAGGTTCATCTAATCACAAATCATTGATTGATGTTTATTTGGAGCCTTTGATTGATGATTTGAAGAAGTTATGGAATGGTGTTTGGACATATGACGTTTCAAGGAAGCAAAATTTCCTTATGAGGGCAGCCTTGATGTGGACTATTAATGACTTCCCAGCGTATGGCATGTTATCTGGTTGGAGCATGCATGGTGGATTAGCTTGTCCACATTGCATGGAACATACAAAGTCATTCCAATTGAGTTATGGTCGAAAAAGTAGTTGGTTTGACTGCCATCGACGGTTCTTGCCCATTGATCACCCCTTTAGAAGAAACAAAAAGGCATTTCGCAAAGGGCAAGTTGAAACGGATATGCCCCTGCCGAAGTTGACTGGATCACACATTTGGAGAAGAGTGAAAGACTATCCAAAAGTCACTGAATTTGGTCAGAATAGGATAGAAGGGTTTGGAGAATGGCATAATTGGACTAAAAGAAGCATATTCTGGGAACTTGCTAAGACACAACCTGCTATTGGAAAGACAACTTGCTAAGACACAACCTCGATGTCATGTACACCGAAAAAAATTTCTTTGACAATGTCTTCAACACAGTTATGAATGTTATAGGTAAGACAAAAGATAATGAGAAAGCAAGAAAAGATTTACCTTTGTATTATGGACGAAAAGACTTAGAGTTGAAGGCGCAAGGTAACGGCCGATTATTTAAACCAAAATCAAATTACACCATGTCAAAAGACAAGGCAAGAATAGTGTGTGGATGGATCAAGGAGCTTAGAATGCCAGATGGATATGCTTCTAACTTGTCCAGATGTGCCAATGTTTAGAACGGTACTATTCAAGGGTTGAAGAGTCATGGTTGTCATGTATTCATGGAGACTTTCATCCCTCTTGCGTTCAGTTGTTTGCCAATGCACGTGTTAAATCCACTGATAGAAATCAATAACTTCTTTAAAGATTTGTGTTGCATGACACTAAAGGAGAATTCCCTTAAAAAGATGGATGAAAATATCCCAATTATTCTCTGCAAATTAGAAAGAATATTCCCTCCTGCATTCTTTGATTCAATGGAGCATATTCCAATTCATCTTGCATATGAAGCTTGGCTTGGGGGACTTGTGCAATACAGGTGGATGTATCCATTTGAAAGGTTTATGGGAGAATCCAAACGTTCAGTTAAAAATAAACCTAGAGTAGAAGGCTCAATTTGTGCAGCTTACTTGCACACAGAGACAACGTATTTTTGTTCACATTATTTCAAAAACTTCATGTTGTCCCCCACTCATGTCAGAAATGAAATGCAATGGCAAGTTGAACCACGTGAAGGTGCATTATCAGTTTTCTGACAATCAGGCCGTCACGCAGGGAAAGTATTCACTCATTGGTTAACTAATGCTGAATTCAACTCTGCTCATGTCCATGTCTTGATCAATTGCAGTGAAGTAAAGTCGTACCTTGAGTATTTCATCATCCATCTCTTATCTTTCAAATGGTTTAATTGTTATACACTAATGAATTTCATTTGTACCAGCTCATTTATTGTGGCTGAGCAAGTCGCAGAAGGAAATACTTCTGCTAGAATACACTCAGAGTTTCCCCATTGGTTTAGAAATCAAGTCCGTACTTTTTCCTACATTTAGAGCAAGGTTAATTTCACTCTTGCTTTTATAATTTTGTTAGTACCTTTGTAGGTTTTTAATCAAGCATTAACTCCCACGGTTCAAGAGTTAAGACATCTCTCGAATTGGCCAATGAGATGTGTCAAAGAATGGCACACTTACTTCACCAATGGTTACAAATTTCATACACATGAATGGTCTAAAGGAAAGAAAACATCAAATTGTGGTGTGTATATGAAGGGCCTAACAGAGGGTTGTTATGATGATTTCTACGGCATCATTCATAAAATATATGAGTTAAAGTACAACAGCACTACTTCTCCAAACAGAGTGGTACTTTTTTATTGTGAATGGTTTGATACTTCTAGAGCCGGTACTAGAGTCGATCCACGCTTTAATATTGTCGAACTCAACCAGAGATTAAGATATGGATTGTTTGATCCTTTCATTCTACCAACTAATGTCAGACAGGTTTATTATGTGCCATATCCACCATTCCGCAATATTGACAAGCGTGGTTGGGCCGTAGCAATACAAACCAAGCCTAGAGGTCGCATTGTTGAGGAAGATGTTGCCTACCAACTTGACCAAATGTCACAACCATAAGAAATTATTGAAGTTGAACGTGTAACCGCATTGGTCGACCCTGATGGTGATGGAGATGAATTAGAAGCAACAATACAATGTGATGAAGAAAAAGAAGAAGAGGAAGAAGAAGAAGAAGAAGAAGAAGAAGAAGATGATGATGACGATGATGACGACGACGAAGAAGAAGAAAATGATGATGATAAAGACGATGATGAAGAAGAAGATGAAGATGAAGATCATGATGACGACGATTGAATGTTGGACATCTATTGTAGCAAATTGAACTATCATTTGAATAGAGTTATCTAAAATACCATCTTAAAAGTTGTATGCAATTATTTATACATTGACTTTAAAAACCATTGATCCTTCGTTATTCATTTATGTTTTTTTGCTTTATTTGTAACCATTTCAATGCAGTAATGACAGGACAAGGTTCAGAACGTCCTGATAAAGAAAAGGGGGTAGCAAGACCTAGAAAGAGGCAACGACAGGCACCAAAGTATGTACTTAGGGTGCCTGCTAGACTACCTACCACTGCTGCCGACAGTACATCATCTGTGGGGCCTCCTCCTACCCCTACAATACAGCCTCCTACACATGCAGTAGACCTTACTCCTACCTCTGCAATACACCCTTATTCTACCCCTGTAGTACACCCTTCTACTACCCCTACAACAGACCCTCTTCCTCCTCCTGTGATTATAACCCCCACTCCTCCCCCTGTGGTTATTACCCCCACTCCTGTCCCTGGCCCTACTTCTATACCTTCCTCATCTGTTATACCGCCTTCTGAGACTGTCACACCATCTGCTGATCCAGATTCAAGTGGTGATGGTGAAGGTCTTGACGCGCCCCTCCATGATCGACCATGGATTGAGCCGTATGGTAAAGGGTAAGTTTTTAATCTCTTGATATAATTTGATGTTTAAACCCTATTGTAATTGAAATGACTTTTATTATGCAGGTTTATTCCATCTAAGGTTGCTTCCCAGGCCATCACACGTTCAATTAAGCAACAGTTTTTAAGTCCATGGCCTACTTGGGGAGCAATACCTGATGACGACAAAAAGCCATTCTGGGAGCGCTTTCAGGTGAACAATCCATTAAACTAATTATCGCTCTTATTTTAGTATGTTCTGTAATCAATGTTTGTTCTCTTTAATGTTACAGATGAAGGTGCAGTGGAAACCTGAACATGAAAGTCAGATACACAGAAATTTTCACATGAAAGCATCTCATCGGCTGTTAGAGATGTTTAGGGATGCCCACAATGCAAGACAGCGCCCTTACTGGCTGGGTGAACAAATTTGGAACTCTTTACTGGCTCATTGGAATAAAGTAGAGTTTCACAATAAGTGTGCCAAAGCCCAGAGGAACAGAGCATCTGAAAGCGGTGGCACCTTGCATACTGGTGGGTCGATCACCATTCATGAGCATGCCATTCGTATGGTATAATCTCATTACATAACTTTTTCTTTCATATATAAGTTATGTATTTTCTATTTCATATGTACACTTCTAATTCTAAATTATGTTACAGGCACAAGCTCTGGGACGGGCGGTCCATGTTGATGAGGTCTTTGCACAGACTCATGTAAGGAAGGACACTAATCAATTTGTTGATGAAAGATCTCGGAAAACTCATGTAAGCAAATAACACTATTACTATTACTAATTTTTCATTTATGTTATTCTATCATTCCCTAACATTGCTTTTAATGTTTCAACAGGAAGAATTTTCTACGAGACTCTCACAAGTTAGATCTGAACATGAGTCAGCTCCTACACCGGATGATGCCAGTAATGCAGAAGATGACATCCGTAGAACACAGTGTTGGATCGACATCGTTGGTGGGAAGAAAAAGGGACGAGTGTACGGTGCAGGACAACTTGCTGCAAACTATACAGCATCGAGAGGTACTCTGAAGCACCAACCTTCTTCTTCCACCACTACTCCTGACGAGGTCGTTCTCCGCCTCACACAGGCACTGCAGCAACGTGACTGGGAAAGCACTGATTTGAGAGCAGAGTTTACAAACTTTAAGGCCCTGATCATGAGAGTGTTGCCTGGTACTTCACAGGATGAATTCAATATCCCTCCGACCCAGCCACAACCCTCCTCGTCACCCGCTGTCCCTCAGCATCCCACATTAGTCCAACCCTCATCAGTCCAACCCACAACAGTCCAGCCATCTATACAGGAACAAGATGATGAAGATCATTCTGATGATAACTATGTACAGTATTAGTTTCATTTTGTTATTAGTTGTTATAGAAACAATTGGATATTTTAGTATTTGGAGTTTACATCATTTGGATGTTAGATCAGTTGGATGATTTGGATGTTAGAACATCATTATGTTACATTGTTATATGTTATTAATATAAATACATGTTCTATGCATTAATGGATGTTCTATGGATTAATGGATGTTGTATGGATATTGATCAATGATTGCATCTTTGAGATGCACATTATGCAGGTCTGTATGTGCTTCAAAACTGTTATGCAGGTCTGTTTGTGCTTGAAAACTGTTATGCAGGTCTGTTTATGTTGTTGGTTTCATAAGAAATACAATTGTCTTTTACATTTGCCTCCAACTTACCGAAGGCTTTTGCCCTTTGCTAAATACCCACGTTAGGTAATTACCGAAGGCCTTTGCCCTTCGGAAATTACCGAAGGCTTTTGCCCTTCGGAAATTACCGAAGGCTTCTGACCCTCGGTAATTTACCGAAGGCTTCCGCCCTTCGAAAATTACCGAGGGCTTTTGCCCTTCGGAAATTACCTAAGGCTCTTGGCCTTCGGTAATTTCCAAAGGGCAAAAGCCCTCGGTAAATGTTAGCGACAAGAGATTTACCGAAGGCTTTGTGACCGTCGATAAGCCGTCTATAATTACCTACTACCGACAGTTTCGGGCTGTTTCTGAGGGCTTCTGGCCTTCGGTAATTCCCTTCTTTTTTGTAGTGTATTCATTTTTTATCACTACTGCATGTTACCTACATCTCACTTTCTCTCTTTCCTGTTTGCCTCTCATCCAACCTAAAGCTTACGCATGATTCATTCCCTTCTGTTTCCAACATTGCCACGGTTTCACAAAAAAATTTACGTAACTCGCTTCTTTTTTTTGTCGTTTATTTGAATCAATATTTGGAGGTAAATGAGACTGAATTTGGAAATAAATTTTTTTAATTTATCACGGCAATACAATTCTATACTAATTCTCACAAATTTTATTTTCAAATTCACTCTCATTTACCTCCAAATTCACTCAAATAAACGACAAAAAAATTTATCTTCAAATTCTCTCAAATTCACTCCTTCAAATCCATTCAAAAGAATAGGGCTTCAGAGAAAGCAAAGGAAAAATAAGCTAGACACTCACCTGCACGTTCCCGGCCACAAAGGAAAAGGAAACAATAAAATAATGCACTACCACACGTTTCTCTTTCTTAAAACCAATTAATGAAAGATTTATTAATAAACAAACCAAGGAAAGAAAGACGCTTCACTCTCACTGTTACAACACTTACGTGATTTAAATGGCACAAGACTTTCTCTCTCCAGCCAAGCCATAGAAGACAACCAATAATAAAAAAAACCTAGGAAGGAAACCAAACCGCCCCCTGCATATCTATTTGAATTAAATGGCCACACCAATCACATCTCACTTCAAAACAAACTAAATGGAATTAAACTAACAACAAGCCAAAGGAAAGCTTCACGTGACTTACGGAGCACCAATCTCTCACTCTTACATCATGGTGGAACCCACTCATCCAAGTTGGAATTTCTTTACCCTGGGAGATAACCAAACACACCCCTCCCACCTTACACACATAACAATCATATTCAATCAATATTAATTTAATTTTCTTTTCTCCCTTAAATATTTTTCAACGGGTTCACATCACAATTTATGGTTTAATACCACAAAATAAAATACTTAAAAAAAAGTCATTTTATTTACACAGGTCTTACATTGATCAAGAAAGAATATGACCATATTTTAGCAGCATAACATTACTTAATTCCAAAATCAAATACAATGGTGAAGACACCTCAATTTACAGGCCAAGGGTGTATCATTCTAACCCTAAAAGCATGATCTTTCACCTTTACTCTCATTGGCAAAAAATGAGGCCTTCTAACCTCTCCAATGATGTGAGGACATGTGGTCACTCACAAAACACAATCATCTCCATTCCTAGAGTGTCATGTAGCCACTACTAAAAGTAAATCCTCTCCACTCCTAGGGTGTCATGTGGCTACCTTTTTAAAACAAAATCCTTTCCAATGGAAGCATGACACATGGCACACACTTTCTACTTGGTTTGGATATCTAACTTAGGAAAAATCCTATGCTACTTAAGTCTTAATACAAACCTTAATCAAACCTACACTACATGCCCAAATACAAGGCCTATATAAACCTACATTATTCTTCAACCATGCTCCATGATAGCTCCAAAGGTGGCCCACAAGGTAGAGTTGATGTCATCTTCATGGATGACTTTCGCTCTCTTGAAAGTGTTTGACCATGGCTAGGGGGATTTCCATCATTCCCTCCCTCTTGAAAAGAATTTGCCCTCAAATCTTCAACATGGAACAAGGAAAACTTCCTTATCTTCTTTGGAATTTTGTGCGCTTCTCCACCAAGGTCAAATACTCATTTTATAACACAAATTCGAACAAATTTTATAATAGTGAGTAAATGAAGAATATAGTCCCAACAATGATACACCTTATATCAAATGAATGATCAAGGTCTTGGATAGTAGGAGAATCTTTGAAGCTTTTATTTGTCTTGTGTTGGATGTATATGTTTGAAAGACTATCCATTCCAACACAAGAGTTAATTTTTAGGGATATGTCATCATACCCTCCCTTTTGAAAAGGATTTGTCCTCAAATCTTCTTGTTCTTTTATGACAAAAACATTTTTCTTATTATTGGTTAATTTGTATATCTTTCCACCATGATCAAAGATCCATATGCAAGTGTCATCAAACTCAAAACCAATAATCTTATGAGCCACAAACAACATGTATCTAGATGAATGATTTAAAGAAGACCTTATTCTAATTTTAAAAGACATTACTTGAAAACTTTGAAGGTCTACTCCACAAAATTGTTTGCGTTTACTTTAAGTTAATGGTATCCAAGAAGGTAACATCAACTCAAAGTTTGATTTGGAAAAATTTGAGGAGTTACACTAGTACAATCAGGGGAAACGACAGCGGTTATTTTTGTCTATAGGCAGCGGTTTCTGAACCGAGGCATATTCAGGCGAGGTAAAAAGTCCAATACTTTTGGTCTCGGTTGTGAACCGAGGCATATAGTCCCACTCTACGGCCTCGGTTCAGCCCCAACCGAAGCATTAAGTTTTAGGTTTTTTAATTTATTTTTTTCGTAGGAGATACTGCCTCGGGTCCCTTCAACCGAGGCATAAAGTTGCACTCTACTGCCTCGGTTCAGGCTACAACCGAGGCAGTAGATTCTTTTTTTTTTTTTTTGTTCTCTTCCGCGACACATTCTGCTTCGGGTTTGACCATAACCGAGGCAGTAAGTGGGCTTTTGACTTCGGTTTTTACCAGAACCGAGGCATATAAGTACGTTTTTTTTTTAAAATGGTGTCTGTTTCTGCAACATTTCCAATCACAGAAACAGACCTGCATATATTTTTATAACCAGAACAGTCCAGAATATTACAGAAACGTATATTTTAAATGAAATTCATATTAAAACATAAAATATAGTGAATGGAATCATAAATCAAATTCTTAGAAGCATAAATCAATCCAATGTAATCATAAATCAAGTTTCAAGCATAAATCAATGCAATGTACATGTTGAATTTATAGTAACGTAGAAAAGCATAAAACAACTTAGAAACATAAACTTAAAACTTAGTATATCCTAATATCTACTACATACTATTATATAAATGAATTACATATCTAGCAAGTGTTTTCCTCACAAGTTGGATTGACTTCTCTGGAATTGAAGCTGTCCTATTAAATCTCTGCATAAAGTACAATGATTTCAATTAGTGTATATGAAATCCAAATATAGAGAACATAAAATTCAAACCTAAATATTACTGTTTCCCATCCACTGGTGTAATGTGCACGAATGATGGTCATCATCCAAAACATAACGTAGTAACCACATTCATATGACCCCATTTGTCTATTACACTACAATATATCATCATAATTATAACATGTTAAGTAACATCATTTGAATGGAACCAAATGTAACAAAGTATGGACTAAAATACCAAACCTTAAGAGAAACCCATGCAAGCTTTTTAGCTGTAGCAGTAGATCTCCCAGATAACATCATATGTGTTGCAAGGGAACTATTAAAAAAAATTCTTTTAGCATACATTTATATAAAAAAAAGGACCACACATTGAGATTCTTACCAATCTACTGCATGTCTAAGAGGGCTGTGAGGAGACTTATGCAATGAACAAAACCAAACAGTCGTGTTCTCCGGTATGGAGATCACAAGTAGCTGCCAATGACACCTGAAATTGGTAATAAGTTATGGATGATATACCAAAATTATTAAATGAATGTGTTGAAGTTAACAAACTTCACTTACCCATGTATATAAGGGAGAAAATATATCTCCTTCCCCGTTCCAAAGCAGGTGGTGATGTATGTCTGGATATCATCAAATTTATTTCTCTCATGAGTCATAGAAGGGTCAATGAACCCATATACATCGTTGAACCCCTTCTTGTTACTAACTTCAAACAGATACCTAAAATGAAGAAATAATATGATATAAGTAAGTTGATAAAATACATGTATATATAAAAGTTTTCATAAACTTACATCATCCACAATTGAATGAGTGTAATATTAATTTCATCTCTCCCCGACGCAAGCTCCCTAACATCTGTCTGATGCAAGTACAATGGGATATGAGCTTCTCTTGTAAATGTAGTAGAATCCCAATGTACATTCATCGGCACATCCGAAATGAGTTTAGCAAGCTCGTCTAACGCACCAAGAGGGTCATCCTTAGATAAATGAGTCTTCTTCGGTCTAGGACTTCCCTCTTGACCTATCTGCTGTTAAATGCAAAAATGTTTGTTATAACGTCAATTAGAAGTAAATATTAAAATTGAGAAGTATATAGTACGAGTGTTTACCGGGGGATTAGATACATGACCAACCAAATGTCTAGGCCAGGCGACAAAGGACCTAAATGCTTCTTCCACAGTGAAGAACTCATCTGTAGGCACAGGAAGAACGGCATCCGCTATGACAACTTCATCTACCGTGACCTTGACCTCATCTTCTGCAAGCTGTACACCATGCACTACAGTAGATGTCTCATAAACTGTACCACGAGCCACTAGCATGGTCCCAGTATCAGAGAGAATATATAACTCACATGGACGAGTGTCATCCATGTCGTCCCCTGGGGCACCGGCAGCTGAACAACTTCCTTTACCGCTTCTACCTGTCAAATTAAATGTTAGTTTATGCAAAAAGTAAATTAGTAACCAAAAATAAATAACCTTACCTGTAGGGGGCACAACATGTTCCGCGACAGGAGATGGTGGAGGACGATTGCCATAATCCTCATAATGCTGCTGGAACTGGCGCGCAACCATTTCAGCAACTTCATCATATAACTCTGCTCGAACCTTCTTTGTGATCTCCTACGTCATCTCTTTTCTTATTTCCTCCTTCATCTTTTCATATGAATATGGACGCGAGGAAGACCCAAAAAACTGTCGTATGCCTATGCCAGTCCCAGCAGCACGCACCCGTCCTGGATGCTCAGGTCGTCCAATAGCTGTGGCAAGAATATCTTGACGACCTTCTTGTGTGAATTGACCTTGGGAGCTCTGCTCAACCAAGGAGTCCTGTCACATAACAAAAGTTCAAAGTCATTTGAAATATCTATATAAGATATATAACAAATTTAATGTAATATAATAAGAAATGACATCTTACAATTCGTTCAGATATTTCTCTGGCAGACTCGGAAGTGTAGGAGCCCGATGGTCTCATACGGGCTAACTTCCACTTGTCGTGCCGAGATGGTGGTGAAGGAGGAGGAAGAGGGTCACCACCCTCAGAAAGTGGAAGTCTACTATCTGACTTCTGCTTCATTATTTTCTCTTCAAGCTTCCTATATCCACCACGAGACAGTAGGTGTGGATCTTTATTCTGAGCGCTTATTCCCTGTGCTTTTGACCTTTTTTCCTGTGACAAAATTAAACGATTGTCATGGTAGAGAATTATGAAGGATGAATTGAATGATTTTACTGCACTTACCTGCCACGCCTCAGATGAACGAAGCTCTACAAACTGACGCCATGTTTCTTCGTCAATTGCTGAATATTTTGAACATGGATTTTCATTACTTTTTGGTCCAAATATATATCTAGACGTCAATTTTGTCTTAAACCCTCGAAATCTTTCTACAATTGCAGATAAACACCTATTCCTTAAGCTCTCGATGTTTGGCATATCAAATGTTATCTGCAACAAAGAAAGTAATAACCTGTTCACAATACAGATTTATCAATATAATGAATATAAAATTTGGAGCAATATTGCTTAACTTACCAATAGATCTTGCCAGATGAGATTCCGATCAGCCTCAGAAACATGGTCAAAGGATGGAGTAAGTATAGAGATACGATCAAGTGCTAGTACTCCAAGGTAAGACCTAAATACATCTGCATTTGGGCCAGATGCAACTCCAGTGACCACGTCAATAATGACAGGTGTCCTCTCACCTGCATTTCTTCTAAGTATAAGCTGTCGTAACCTTCTTGCTCCTCTCGTCCGTCTAGAAGTGATGGGGACTTCATCGCCTGACGAATGAGGTGACTCAGCCATATATCTGTCAAAATAAATAAGATGAAAGATAAATAAAACACTTATAAAATAACATATATTATTTAATAAAAGCCATAAATATTTACACAAACATGAAATTCATACATAATCATATGGATTGGTCATATATATATATTCTCTCATTGTGATCTTCTCGTATTGCTTGTATATCATCAATTAGAGGGTCGTCATCCAAATTTATTGTCATTTTAAATGGATGGTTGTCAGCGATATGAAGATTACTTAGATTCTCTTCTTTATCTTCAATTTGCCTTTTTCCTTGGAGAGCAACATACCAATGGTCAGACGCAGGATCTTTGACATAAAAAACCTGACTTGCTTGATATGCCATGATGAACGGTTCGTCTCCATAACCAACCTTTCGAAAATCAACAAGTGTCATACCAGATTCATCTATTTTGACACCACTCTTATTGTCTACCCACTTACATTTGAAGAGTGCAACGGAAAACTTAGTGTAATCAACTTCCCATATCTCTTCAATTCTACCATAATATCTCATGGATCCAACTACAAGATTTTGATCTTTGGATGTGGAAAACTGTAGCGACTCAGCTTCTAGACTGACGCCACTATTTTGTACTGTGCTTTTATCATCCAAAGTCTTTGTATAGAATGTGCAATTATTAATTTCGTATCCTGTACAACATACAACATCAAACTTCAAGCCATTTGCTAACCACAACAAAGTCTCAGAGGACCGTGATTCTTTCAAAACTTCAGATTTGAACCAGGACAAGAATGTTCTGTTATGCTCCATCAACTGCCATTTCTCTGATTGTCGTGGATAGTTGTCCTTTACAACGACTTTGTGTGCTTCCAAAAATGGGATCACTTCATCTGTGTTGTTTAATATGTACAGATGTGCTTGCATCAATTCTTCACGACTTTTCGTCACCACATTCACACCTCGGATGCTTTTACTTGTAGAATATCTATTCAACCATGATGTCCGAGGGACTCCTATCGGATTTGCTTTAGTCATATACTCAGAGCAAAACTCAATACTTTCTTCAGCAATATATCTTTCAATCATTGAACCTTCTGGACGATATTGATTTTTGACGTACCCTTTCAAAATCTTCATATAACGTTCAATAGGGTACATCCATCTTAAGTATACTGGTCCACACAACTTTATTTCTCTGACCAAATGAACAAGTAAATGGACCATGATGTCAAAAAAGGATGGAGGGAAAAACATTTCTAGCTGACACAAGATGATGATAATTTCGCTTTGAAGTTCATCTAACTTTGTAGGATCGATGACTTTACTACAAATTGACGAGAAAAATGAGCACAATCGAGTTATGGTCTGCCTAACTTTTTTGGGCAAAATTCCACGAATTGCCACTGGTAACAACTGTTGCATTAAGACATGGCAATCGTGAGACTTCAGTCCAACAAGCTTTAAGTCCTGCATTGACACTAAGCTCTTGATATTTGAAGAGTATCCTTGTGGTACCTTGATACTCTTTAAACAAAGACAAAAACTTATCTTCTCTTGTTTGGACATTGTGTAACATGCAGGAGGCAAATAAGTACGTTTACCAATCTCTCTTGGTGCCAACTCTTCTCGGATCTTCATGTCAACCAAATCCAAATGCGCATTCACTCCATCTTTTGTTTTTCCGTGGATGTTTAGTAGTGTACCAATCAAGCTATCACAGACATTTTTCTCAACGTGCATGACATATATGCAATGTCTAACATCTAACTTTGACCAATACGGAAGATCAAATAATATTGATTTCTTCTTCCAAGGGGTCGGCACAGAAGACTTCTTCGACGTTTTCCCAAATATATGATGTACTGTATTAACTTTCTCAGCAACTTCATGTCCAGTAAGTGGAATGGGTGCATTGTCTTTCTCTTGTTCTCCATTGAATGCTTTCTTTAACCCTCGATATGGATGATTAGATTGTAAAAATCGTCGATGACGCATATACACTGTCTTCCTTCCGTGTTTTAATTGTTGAGCTGCAGTGTTTTCTTCACATATAGGACATGCTTTATGACCCTTCACACTGTACCCCGACAAATTACTGTAAGCTGGGAAGTCATTAATGGTGCAAAATAACATGGCATGCATCAAGAAAGTTTCTGAAGCAAAGGCATCAAATATTTTAACCCCATCAACCCACAACAACTTCAAGTCTTCAACTAGTGGCCTTAGATAAACATCGATGTCATTTCCAGGCTGCTTTGGACCAGATATCAACATTGACAACATCATGTACTTTCTTTTCATGCACAATCCAGGAGATAAGTTGTAAATTATCAGTATAACGGGCCAACAACTGTGATTGGTACTTAAATTACCAAATGGATTCATTCCATCAGTAGCTAAACCAAACCTAAGATTTCTACATTCTTCACCAAATTGGGGGAATTCTTGATCAATAATTTTCCATTGCTTTGAATCAGCTGGATGACGAAGCAGTCCATCAGTTGTTCTCTCGTCTGCATGCCATCTTAGGTTTTTAGCGTCTTTGGGATTTGCGAACAAACGCTTAAGTCTGGCAACTAGTGGAAGGTACCAAACTACTTTCAAAGCAGAACCATTCTTTTCTGTGTGACCACCATCTTCACCGTTGGTTTTTGACTTGTATCGTGATAACCCACATTTTGGACACTTTATCAAAACTTCATTCTCATTCCTATATAATATGCAATCATTCGGACATGCATGTATCCGTTTGTATTCCATACCCATCGGACAAAGAATTTTTTTTGCATCATAATTACGATTGGGTAACGTATTTCCATCTGGTAGCATTTCACTCAACAACGACAACAATTCTGTAAAACTCTTATCACTCCATCCATTACTCGCCTTTAAATTCATGAGCCTTAACACTGCTGACAATCGTGTGAACTTAGTTGAACCCGCATACAAAGGAGTCTCCGCATCAGTCGACATCGTTTCATACACATGCGCTTGGGCAAAAGCTTCTGCGCCAACATCGCGGATCATGTCCTCTAAGTTGTCTTCTTCTACTTGATCTTCTATATCCATTGTGGAATCATAAACATTTTCAGTTGGAAAGTCTGTTAATTCGCCGTGCCATATCCATGTTGTATAACTTCGTATGAAACCATCACAGATAAGATGTTCCCTAATATCACTTGCGTTCAACTTCCTCCCATTCAAACAGTTCACACAGGGACATCTGAACTTCACTTCATTATCACCATTTGTACTCGCATTACGTTGCGCAAACTCTATAAATTCTTCTACCCCTCTCTCGTACTCAGTGCTGATGCGCGGTAAATTAATCCACCCTCTATCCGTACGCATCTTTACTGAAATTGTTTACACAATTTCAATAATCTTGAATGATCACTTTGATCGTGTTTGTATTCAAGGTGTGACCCTATCCCATTCAAGAAGATTCACTTTTTTTAGTTTATTAAACATATCAATTTTAAACAACATATCTCATATTTCACGAAATTTTGTCAGCATTTCGCATTGGTCTTCAGGTTACACGAAATGAAAGTGATTATAAATCACAATCAAATATGCACCCGAAGATCAATACAAAACACACCGACAAATTTTCGTGAAATTTAAGAAATGTATATTAAAATTGATATGTTATAATAAACTATGAAAAAGTTATTACTCTTCTTAAACTGTCCAACCGGACAATTCAAGATTCAATACTGTAAATTATTATTACCATCTCCTATATTTTCATTTGTAAAAAGTATGTTTGTTCAAAAAATCTGGATATAGTAAATAATTTTTGTATTGAATCTCAAACGGGAATCTAAGGCTAATTAAAACAGAAGGATATCTCATACACAAAATAGAATAACAAAGAATACAAATTTTATGCCTCGGGTGCTTTTATAACCAAAGTAGTATCATGTATAGGCACCGGTTCTTCTAAAACCGAAGCATATTAGACGCGTTCTAAAGATGTTTTTTTTACTAGTGTTATAAAATAATTGATTAATTAGTGTTATATTAATTGTTAGAGATATATGAAATTTTTATAACAAGGTTAATATATTTAAAATCAATAAGTTAACGATAACTTATTTGACTAGCTTATAAGATGTAATTAACTAATAATGTCCCGGTATTTAACTAATAAATTAACTATTAGCCTATAAACTTATAATCTATAAGTTATGAATTTCTAAATTAACTATTAACCTATGAATTTATAATCTATAAGTTATGAATTCTCTCACTCATTCTCATGCCAAATAAATACATTGAACAAAAGATTAACGGTTAATATTTTATTTTCTTCATGACCAATTCAACGTCCTTATCTTTTCTGAAAATTTTTAGCTCCCCTTCTACGTTACTCTATCACTTGTTTAATTTTTCTTACTATATTTCACAGTAGGAATGAGATTGAAATAAAAAATTAACTAGGTGTTATTACTTTTATGGCTCTATTCTCTGATTGCTACCGTTCTGGTATAAGTTTAGAAACACCAACAACCTTATCATGATCCTGGTCGTATTAGACAACTATGCCACAGGGCATTTTGGCTCTCAAAATCAGTAGATTAAATCAGTTTATAATTTTCTCTGCATTTTGATCAATGTTCTTATTGCACCAAGTCTCAAACAATATACCATTCTCAACATTTATTCCAACTCAAAAATCAAACACAAAATAAAGAAGGTTTAGACAACTTACCGTGCAGCACCAACGGCAGGGACGAAGGAAGCACCAAAGGTGAGAAAGACGATGACGGCACAAGCAAAACCAAGGACTCCCGGCGGAGCGGCGGTCACGGTGGTGGAGCCAGCCCTTGGAGAGAACAACTACGATGCCGACAGCCCTTGGAGACAATAACGTCGGTGACAACAAAGGCGGAAAACAAAGGCTCAAGGAGTTGCAATGAAGACAATGGCGGCACACGAGCGAAGACGAAAATAAATGAAGCAGCAGAAATGGTGCACGAAGAAGAAAGGAAAAAGGAACCTCTGGGAAGAAGAAACGGTGCAGCGCGAAGAAGAAAAGAAAAGGGCGAGAACTTAAAAAAGCTATACTACCTCGGTTGGCAGTGATACTCGAAGCAATAAGACACTACCACATCGTTTTTTAACGTAACCGAGGCATATAGTGCAAAAACTGAAGCTTATATGCCTCGGTCACTAGGAAAACCGAAGCCTAAAAGGGATTTCACACCAGTTGCAAGCTACCCGAGGTCGTTCCTCTTGACCAGACTTGATCTTTCTGCTTCGGTTCTGCGCGCAATCGAAGCAGTATCAGCTTTTCAGACTGTTTGGCACCGGTCGTATCAGAACCGAGGCCTATACGGTCAGCAAAGTCACATATGGCAGGCGTGGCAGGCGGAGCAGGCAGGCGTGGCATGGTGGAGCAGATTTTTTGGCTTCGGTTTTGCCTATAACCGAGTCAGTAGGGTGCTTTTGGCACCGGTTTTGAGTCAACCGAAGTATATACATTGATACGCTTCGGTTGGTGTACAACCGAAGCCTATATAGCGATTTCTAAGCCTTTTTTTTTACTAGTAAAAATAGTGGGAGGTGAAAAAGAAGTTGAAAATTTTTCAAAAGTAAAAGTTGGAGTTATGAAAGATTGTTGGATGTATTGAGAAAAGTTAAGGATTGGAAAACTCCCTTCATCATCTTAGTCTAAACCTTAATTGTAGGAGTGGTAAGGGGCTTTAGTAACTCTTCCTCTTCTTCTTTTATCTCAATCTCTTCTTTTACTCTCTTTTTCTTTCTCATTCCTTTCTTTTTTTCTTTTTTCGTTTACTCTTAACTTAAGAATGTAGCTCAACCTCACCATGACTTAAATGCAAGCTACTATAAAAACTCATTTGTTTTAAAAGAATTTTGAAAAAAAAATTTCGCAAATAATCCTAGACATTTTTAAGATTTTCAAAATGGCTTATGCAAACAAACTTAGTATTTCAAATAAAATTCCTTAAGAGACTTAAGGAGACAAGAGAAGCTTAAGTTCACTTCTAGGAAAGAGAGGTGAATCACTATGGATTGCTTAGAAACCAAGTCTTTCCTAGCTAAAGCTTAACTCAAGTTCTCTTATACCAAACTTCTCAAAGGGATTTAAACATGAAATAAAAATTGACACACACTAGACTATCATAATTAAAGAAAGTAATTAAAGCTAATATATGTGGCCTAATGGTGAAGTTGGAAGGAACTTTGGTTCTCTCACGCTTATCAACTACAAAACGCAATATTACTCAAAGTCCAATGTTCTTGTTAGGACACATCCTAACAAGGCCAAATATTACAGGTCCAAAAAGGAAAACAACTACAATTTTACCATTCAAAGAAAATACACACAAATCTCTTTTTCTCACCAAGTGTATATTCTCTTGTCTTGTGTTTTAGATCAAGACTTCAAGCTTCCCTCCAAGGCCTCCTTCACCTTTGGATTTTTCTCACCATTTTGGTATGTCCTCCCAATGATCCTCACATTTTTTTAACCATCCAAAGACTTACACCACAAGTTAACACTACTAAAGCCAAAAGGAGTCCAAGGAAAAAGCAAGAAAAGGTCTAAAATGAACAAAGGCTCTTCAAAAGGAGTTTTATTTTGAAAAAACCATGAATGTTTACAAGACAATTAAGCATTTAAATGGTAAGAAAGAAAGGTCAGCACAAAAAAAGGAGTTACCTAAAGAAAGGCACTAGAATAGATCACAAAAACCAAAAACTACTAGAAAATCATAAGGTGCTTTTGTTCTTTGGCAAGCTAGATCAAATGGTGCACTAAGACAACCTTTTTTAGATCACCATGGTTGCTGGAACAACAGTTTGGGGACATAAAAATCAGCTCCAAATCAACATCAAAGTGTTCATACAAAAGTTGGTTAAAGATGGTACATGCATGTGTTTTTACTTTTACGTTTTGCTTTTATTTTTGGTATTGTTTGTCTACTTTTCTTATGAGCCTTTTGTCTCTTCTGTTTTTTGAAATTTTTAGCACAAACATATACCAAATCAGACCTTAAATCTGGAATGTTTCATCAAGTTTATAACTCCAAAATAAAGAGAACCTACTAGAATCAAGTATAGCATGAAACACAAAACGTGACATAATGGAAACCTAACTCTATGAACTTGTTCATGATCTAAAAACAAGTATGAACTCAGATAAATAAATAAAAGCAATCAAAGGCAAAAATACAAATCAGATTTTGGACATGACATCAACATATATTTTTGATGATTTTTTGAAGTCTCAACTAGGAAATAGAGAAGACATCAAAAAGAGTAAACATGACTCTAGACAACATGGAATGATTTAAAACTTAAAATGACTCAAACAAACATATATTGACCAAACAAAACAGTAGGGAATGACTCAAAAAATGAAAAGGCACAAAACAGTACCAAAAACTACCAAAACATAAGTTGAAAAACGCTAATAACAACATTCTGGCAGCTTTGACCTTTGCTGAGTGTTTTACTCATAACTTTCTCCATAGAACTCCAAATGAAATTATTATTATTCTTTTGTTGGAAACAAGACTCAAAGGGCTTTCATTTGAATATTTTTACGTATTTTTTGGACAATTGAGATAAATGCAATTTAAGTTTGAAAATCATCACAATTTGCTGCCAGAAAAATGATAGATGGAAAGAAAAACATAACTAGACAAGTAAGGAAATAACTTCAACATCACGGAACAATAAAGGATCGACAAGGACCAAAAGACTTAGGTCTTGAAGAACCAAAGCTCTTGATACCAAATGATGGCAACCTCCTTGGCTAGGTTGGGCCAAAGCTAGAAGATGTGCGTGGAGGGGTGTTTCCTTGGATGAATGGTGCGGAAATGTGGTGGTAAATGGTCCAAGGATGATGAGTTAAGGTATGGATGGGGTAGAAGCTCAAAGCCTCTAGGAGATATGGTGGTGGCGGTGTAGTGTTTGGTGGTTCCAAGAGAGGTTAGGCCAACTCAAGGAAGAAGGTGATTAGAAGGGCCTCTAGGGTGTTCTAGTCTTGATCAAGGAAGAGTATGGCCATATTTTGGTAGCATAACATTACTTAATTCCAAGATCACATACAAGGGTGGAGACATGATACAAGAAGGTCTAACACCATAGGACCCATCACAAGAGGAATGGCCAAAAAGCTCCAAGATGAATATTCTCCTCAAGGTCAAGTACTATTTGCTATCTTTGGATGGAAAATTGGAGAACAAGAAGATATGCCAAATCTGCCAAAACATGGAGAAGGGTAAAAAGGACATTTCTATACAAAAAGGGGTGTACTTATCCTTCTATGGGGCTGCATTAGTAAATGTTTTTTTCACATAAAACTCAATTTTCACGTGTTTTAGAAGCCATACATGTAGCACATGGGTTCAGATCTGCAACGTGAAAATTGCTTGCTTAAAGCCTTGAGATTAATCTATAAAATCTCATAGGAAAAGCTTGTAAATCACTTTTGGATTGTAGTAAAGAATTTCTGCTGAAATGCATAGTAAATTCCTTCTCCAAGAGTCACTTCTTAGCTTGATTTCCATTGCAACTTCCTTCCACTCTAGGAAGCCTTCTGAGTTGTGAATCACCTCTCCAAGCTAGCCTCCATATCCATTCACCATAATCACCAATCATCCGCTGCTTCACATCCAAAACTCCTAACCAATCTGCTCATGAAATTCCAAGTCTGCAGCTGCTAATGCTACTGTTCCATTGGTTTTAGCAAGCTGTCCAAGTCTCTTTGCACCTCCAATCTCACGGATCATCTTCTCTACATCTCCTAGGATGTATCAAGTGGTATTCAGAGCATAGGTTCTAACTTGAACCGTGAGATAAGTGGCTTCATCTTTCATTTTTCAAACTGTCATTCAAATTCCTGCTATGTCTTGTGGTTCTGCTAAATTCTGTTTCTGTTTCAGCATCTATGATGTGTTTAGGCTTCTATGTTTTGAGTTTTATTGATACCAGTTCTATTTGCTTGAGTCTATCATCATTTTATTCGGTTATCTCTTGCTGTTTTGAGTCATTTTTACCATTTAAACATCATTTCTGGCTTTTGTCTTAAGTCTTGTTAGTTACTTTGTTGTTTTTGTTATCAAATCTGGTTTCAACCAAGTTTTACCAAAAAATCTGAGTTGTTTGAATGTGGCTACACCAATTAAGAGCAATGAATACTTCAGAAATGAGCTCAGGTGTTTAGATCTACCATTCAAACTCAAATCTGTGCAGGTTGTTCAAAGCTGACAACATTTAAGTTCTGTTTTTTTTTTTGTGCTGCACTGTTACTGTTTTATGGTCATTTACTGATCTAATGAACAACAGTTGATTGATCCATTGTCTGAACCATTTGGAAGATGAAATGAGTTGATTCCAAATAGTTTGTCATGGGCAAGAGTGTCTAAGCATTTGGCCGAGATGCATGTGTTTCCTTGGGTAAATTCTGCTTAATTGTGTGTGGTTAGTATTAGATCATTGCTAACCATCATCAACACTGAATTTCTGCATTTGTGCAACTTTCAAATACCATTTCTAACTCCTCTTTGCTGTTTTCAAATCAGAATTACTTTTGAATCAAAATTTGACCATGCTAGTTGTTAAATTTAGCTGAAAGCTGGTACTGCAGTAGTGATTCTCTGTTTTATATAGTTTTGATGCATCCAATTAGTTCCAACAAGTCATCATTCATCATCAAAACATGTTTGAATCATTGGAAAATAACTAGGTGCAGTACTGTTCATTTGGTATATTTTTCTACATTGAAAAATTGATTCTGCTGAAAACTGTGCTGGTTTATTGTCAAATTCTGCACTGCATTACTTTGCTTGATTCATCACTTTTAGATGCAGTAAAAGCCATGGTCCATTTAAAATATTAAGATAACAATTCAAAAGAGATATTACATATGTTAAAAGGCACTTAGGACCATTGCATCATCAGTGTTGAAAGTTTGAAGTGTATAGTATTTTTGCTGTTAAAATCTGGTGCAGAAATCTGGTGCAATTCATTCAGGCATTTCATCAAACAGTTTTATCAATTTTCAATGCATAGCCAATTCGTGTGTGATTCTGATCTAAAGTCTTTTCTTGTGTTTTAAATCTGATCTAGAACCCTTCTTAGGATCTATTTGAGGTGCCACCGTGTTTGAAAACCCTGTCATTGCTTGATTTTCGATTTTTCTACATTCTGCACACCATCTGTTTGACAAAAGTCCTGGTGTTGCTGTCACCTGGATGTGATTTTGCTGGCAATTGTGGTGGTACTTTCTGTGATTAACTGGTTTGTTGGATAGGTGAACTATAACTCAAATGGCTCATTGCAAGTGGAAGCATCAAAGGAAGTTCAATTGGTGAGGAAAGTGAATGAAGTTGAGCCTTGAAGAAGGAAAGGCCGTGACTTGCAGCAGAGTTCCATACTGCAGAAAAATTAATTCCTTTGTTTAAGCACTTTGCAGCTGAGAGAATTGTGTGGAATCCAGTAGATTCAAGATCTTTGAGAGCAACCAAAGCTGCATACATTGTTTCCCTAGCCTATTCTAACTTTTCCTTTCCAAGTTACCCAATTTTCTTTGTAATTTCCATTGTTTTCTTTGGTTGTAAGTTCCAAATCCAAGCAAGTGAGGTGCTAGAGTTCACAAGTGCTCTTCCCTCATTTGTAACTAGACTCAAAAGAAGTCTTACAACCTAAAATTGAGTAGTCGGTGAGTGTGTCTTAGATCCAAAGTCTAAGCCTCACCTAGGAGACCTCACTTTAATTGCTTTTCCAATTCTCGCCTAGATAGTATATATCTTGTGCGAATAGGAAGCTCTCTTAGGGGTCCGAATTTAGAGTTTAGGTTGTGTCCTTTGATTTTAAAAGTGATTTTAGTTTAAAGGGTAACTAGTAGTAACCTAAGACATTTCTGGCAAGGCAAGACTTGGTACTTAAGCAGTCTTCATGACTCACCTCTCTTACCTGGGACTTGTCTAAGAGTGAATCTTGTAAATCTTTTACACTAGAAAAACTTTTAGAAACAAAGATGTCTTGTTATTCATATAGGTCTTCTAAGAATTTTAATTTTGATAAGCAACTTACTTACAAAGGCATCAAAAGAGAACATGATAAAGCTAGAAGGAAGTCTTGTTCATCTTATGAATTTGATAGGATTGAAGATGATTTGTATAAACAAGCTAGTGAAAACATTCCATTCTTTGGTGATGATATTGGTGCATTAACATACCTAGCTTGGGAAAAGGAAATTAATGACATGCATTCATTCATGGTGAGAAAAAGTAAATATGAATCCTTCTATTCTAGAGAGAATGAATCTTATATTCTTAGTCTTTACACTTCTAGTTTTAAAAAGCATGCAAGAGAGTGGTGGGATGACAGGCAATATCATGTTGAGATAGGTAGACAATATCCCATTCACGATTGGAATGAATTGAAAGCTTGTATGAGAAGAAAGTTTATGCCTCGAGAAATTGAAAGAAACTTAGAACTTATGAGAGAGCTTATTAGAAAAGGTGAGTCATTCATTCAAAATATAAGTGGGTACTCTCGTAGGGAAAGTGAGTTTCTAGGAAAACTTAAGAGGCTATGGGAAGAGACAAGCAAATATAGAATTGAGAGATTAAAAAGAGAAAAACAAAAGCAAGAAGTAAGAGAGAAAAGAAGAGAGCAAGAGAGAAGAGAAGAGGAAGAAAACAAGAGAAGAGACGAGGAAGAAAGAGAAAGAAGAGAAGAAGAGAAAAGAATAAAGAAAGACAGAAAAGAAGCACAAAGAAGAGAAAAAGAAGAAGTTGAAAGAATAGAAATGGAAGAAAAGAAAAAGCAACTAAGGGCAACATCTCCTCCTACCCTAGAAGCTAGATTCTTAAGGGGAGGTTTTCTATCCTTTCACTTTTCTCCATTTATATTTGAAATTTCCAAATTTCACTTTTCTTTCAAAGACTTTGCCACTCCATCCTTAAAAATGTTATCACTTTCAACACATGCAAAGTCACAACTTGGGTTATGGTTACCTTTATGGTTACCAATAACTCAAGATACAAATAAAATTTCAAATGAAGAAAGGTTTCTTTGTTATATTAACATTAAAAATTTCAAAATTAGGAAACCTTCTTCTACACATAGTCTTTTATATATATTATTGGGTCAAAGAAAACTAATTAGAGATATGTTTGATGCTTATTGCAGATGGATATTTGACCCAGGAGGAACCCTTGTGAAACACCAAAAATAAGTCTTCAGAAGCACCATCAGATTTGAGGACAAATCCTTCTCAAGAGGGAGGGGATGATACAAGAAGGTCTAACACCATAGGACCCATCACAAGAGGAATGGCCAAAAAGCTCCAAGATGAATATTCTCCTCAAGGTCAAGTACTATTTGCTATCTTTGGATGGAAAATTGGAGAACAAGAAGATATGCCAAATCTGCCAAAACATGGAGAAGGGTAAAAAGGACATTTCTATACAAAAAGGGGTGTACTTATCCTTCTATGGGGCTGCATTAGTAAATGTTTTTTTCACATAAAACTCAAATTTCACGTGTTTTAGAAGCCATACATGTAGCACATGGGTTCAGATCTGCAACGTGAAAATTGCTTGCTTAAAGCCTTGAGATTAATCTATAAAATCTCATAGGAAAAGCTTGTAAATCACTTTTGGATTGTAGTAAAGAATTTCTGCTGAAATGCATAGTAAATTCCTTCTCCAAGAGTCACTTCTTAGCTTGATTTCCATTGCAACTTCCTTCCACTCTAGGAAGCCTTCTGAGTTGTGAATCACCTCTCCAAGCTAGCCTCTATATCCATTCACCATAATCACCAATCATCCGCTGCTTCACATCCAAAACTCCTAACCAATCTGCTCATGAAATTCCAAGTTTGCAACTGCTAATGCTACTGTTCCATTGGTTTTAGCAAGCTGTCCAAGTCTCTTTGCACCTCCAATCTCACGGATCATCTTCTCTACATCTCCTAGGATGTATCAAGACATCTCAATTTATAGGCCAAGGGTGTCTCCTTCTAACCCTAAAAGCATAATCTCTCACCTTTACTCTCATTGGCAAAAAATGAGACCTTCTAACCTCTCCAGTGATGGGAGGACATGTGGCCACTCGCAAAACACAATCCTCTCCATTCCTAGAGTGTCATGTAGCCGCTACTAAAAGTAAATCCTCTTCACTCCTAGGATGTCATGTGGCTACCTTTTAAAAAACAAATCCTCTCCAATGGAAGCAAGACACATGACACACACTTTCCACTTGGTTTGGATATCTAACTTAGGAAAAATCTTATGCTACTTAGGCCTTAATACAAGCCTTAACCAAACCTACACTACATGGCCAAATACAAGGCTTAAATAAACTTACATTATTCTTCAATCCATGCTCCATGATAGCTCCTAAGGAGGCCCACAAGGTAGAGTTGATGTTATCTTCATGGATGGCTTCCACTCTCTTGAAAGTGCTTGATCATGGCTAGGGGGATTTTCCATCATGACGCCTGGTGTGGTTGACAGTAGAGGAGGATTAAGGTTTCAGATGAAGATGGTGATGATGTGTTAGGAGGGATTATGTGGCATGTTCTGGTTAGTTCACTAATGAGTACAAGGATCAACAGTGTGGCATCATTTGGGTGATTTGATATGTTGGTGAGGATTTAGACACGTGGTAGAATCTGAGAGTAGCTAACTAGTTAGTGGTAGGATGAGTCACTAGTGCAATCAGGGGAAACGACAGCGGTTATTTTTGCCCATAGGCAGCGGCTCCAGAATCGGGGCATATTCAGGCGAGGTAAAAAAGAGTAGACTTTTTGCCTTGGTTCTGAACCGAGTCATAAAAGTGTAGGATTTTGCCTCGGATCAAACATAACCGAGGTAGTAGGGTCTTTTTTCTAATTTTTTTTTCTAATTGTTTCTCTTACAGAACCTCACAACATTATGATTACTTATTTGCTTCAATGGTCTTAATATCAGCCGGTCTAGGAGAAGGTTTCCTACGCTAAGATCATAACTTAACTTTACTGTGGTAACGGGAAGTGGAGGCAGCGCTTTGGAAGAACAACGGTGCACAGTGTAGGGAAAACGGGGAAGAAGTTCAGGCGTACAAGATGAAGAGGAAGAGGTCGCGAAAAAGGAGAAAAACGCAGGCTGGCCAGAGAGAAAATGGAGGTTTAGGCGAGGAAGAAGGAAGATGTAGAGTCTAGGGTAACTTGTTTCGAAATTATAAATGAGGATATTGTTTCGGTTATTCACTTAACCGATGCCTATCTCCAAACATAATGCTTCGGTTCTACCAATTACCCGAGGCAATAGGACCTTTTCAAAAAGATGTCAGCCTTTGCAGTGTTTTGTGCAAAGATATAGGCATCGGGTCTGCAATTAACCGAGACAATATCTCCCTTCCGCCTCGCATGCTTCTGAACCGAGGTATATAGCTTTGTATGCTTCGGTTTTTGCATAACCGAAGCGTATACGACGCGTTAGAATCCAATTTTTTTACTGGTGGGTGCGTAATTTAAGATAATCTATAAACATTACTAATTTCAGTAATTTAATTCCCATTAATTGGAAGCATTTTAATTATTATATTTTATGGCTATTTTAAAATTGAAGTTTGATCAATTGTTAAAATAATTTCAAGTGTCCTTAGTAATATATACAGTGGCATTGAATTTGTAGGATGAATGAGGTTGTGGGATTGAATTTGATCTCAGGGTTCACAAATTTAGCTAGGTTTGGAGCGGGTGAGTACAATTAGGGTTTTGGATTTGGGAATGGAATGCTAGGTGGAATCTGGGTTTCGGAGGGATATAAATAATGGTAATTATATTTATGATTTACTATTATAATAATAAGAATAATAATAATAATAATAATAATAATAATAATAATAATAGTAATAATAATATTAATTATTATTAAAACAATTATTGGTTGAATTTTTTTTCCGGCTGGAACTTGTTCCATATTTTTGAATTTTAATACTATTTTAAACCATAATTAATTATCATTTCAAATGTATTATATTAGACTTGTATTGAATATTTTATACACAACATATCCATTTATATTTACATTGAGATTCTATAAAAAGGAGTTCTAATATTATATTCTACCTTAAATACAAATAATTTTTTTGAAAAGGTATTCACAAAAAATTTATTAACTTTAATTTAATTTTTAACATAAGAGGTCATGTAGTAATAATAATACTATTAATTATTATTAAAACAATTATCGGTTGAATCTTTTTTCCGGCTGGCACTTGTTAATATTTTTGAATTTTAATACTATTTTAAACCGTAATTAATTATCATTTCAAATGTATTATATTAGACTTGTATTGAATATTTTATACACAACATATTCATTTATATTTACATTGAGATTCTGAAAAAAGGAGTTCTAATATTATATTACTACCTTAAATACAAATAATTTTTTTGGAAATGTATTCACAAAAACTTTATTAACTTTATTAACTTTATTTTAATTTTTAACATAAGAGGTCATGTAGGCCCACTTTATAACCAGCCGAGTGTGTCTTCTTATCCTATATCATGTAACCATCATTATTACGATCTCAATTTTATTTTCAAATCACTCATCCATATTTCATTTTCATTATTTATATTTTTTCCTTTTCTGATTCTTATAAAATTCTAAAATAAATATATATTTTTCTCTGTCTAAATATATATTATTCATTTATTTAATTTAATTTAAATTCGTGAACATTTTTTAAATTAAAAAACTAATTTAATTACTAAAAATATTATATTTTAATTATTATTTGTTGTAGTCAATAGTTTGAGATTCTCAACCAAAAAGGATAAAAGAGAAAACAGAATTTTAAAACAATCATACTCAAAGCTAATGAAAAATTAGGATTCCAAATTCTGAACCCTTGTTGTTGGAGTTCTCTTTTTTGTTTACAAAACTTTCTTTTAGAAGCTATGTATAATATCAAATAAAATTATCTCCTAACTCACTAAACGGTAAACAAAATAAAAGCATAATCCTGATTCATTGGCCTCGGACGGATATGATTGGCTGTGATTTCGTCTTCGCTAATCTTGATTTAACTCCTTCGACCAACCATATCATAGTCAAATGAGTTAAGCCCAATCCTGTTATGCTACAACTGATCTAGTTGTACATCTTCCATCTTCGGAATACCGACACGTGTCTTTATTATTCAACTTAAAATGTGATTATTATATAATTAAAATAAGTGTTTCGAAGATTTTTTTAGGGTCTAAACTGTCATTTGCGCATTGTTTGGCTTGAGGCTTTTGGTTCTTATATTTAGGCGGCTTATCCACAACAACACACTGATCATTCTGGTGGAAAGGTGATGAAAGAAGGACCACTCATGGAAGGCTGGTTCATCATCCTAGTGTCTGCGTGCGTCTGCGTTATCGTAAGAGCCATATTCTCCCTTCAAACAAAAACCATCAACACCCCTCCAGGCCCTCTTCACATCCCAATCGTCACAAGCATCCAATGGCTCCTCAAATCCTTCAGCCAACTCGAGCCCATTCTCCGAAACCTCCACGCCAAGTTCGGCCCCATCGTCACCATCCGCATCGGATCTCAACGAGCCATATTCATCGCCGACCGCACCCTCGCCCACCAAGCCCTAGTCCAAAACGGTTCCCTCTTCTCCGACCGCCCCAAGGCTCTCGCCGCCTCCAAAATCCTCTCCAGCGACCAACGCAACATCAGCTCCGCCTCCTATGGCCCCACGTGGCGTATTCTCCGCCGAAACCTCACCTCCGAGGTGCTCCACCACTCACGCGTTAAGTCCTTCTCCGGGATCCGCAACTGGGTCCTCCAAGCCCTCCTCGTTCGCCTTAAATCTGATTCTCAATCCAACGATTCCATCAGAGTCATCGATCATTTCCAGTACTCCATGTTCTGCTTGCTCGTCTTCATGTGCTTCGGGGAGCGACTCGATGAGGGCAAAGTCAGAGACATCGAGCGCGTCCAACGGCAGTTACTTCTAGGGTTTACAAGGTTTAACATCCTTAATTTCTGGCCCAGAGTCACCCGCGTTTTGCTCCGCGAACGTTGGGAGGAGATGCTTAGGTTTCGCCAGGAGCAAGAGGACGTGATGATTCCACTTATAAGAGCCAGAAAGCAAAAGCAAGGCAAGGATGAAGGTGTTGTTTCGTATGTTGATACTTTGTTGGATTTGCAGTGGCCCGAGGAGAAACGCAAGCTCAAGGAAGAAGAGATTGTGACGCTGTGTAATGAGTTTTTGAACGGGGGCACAGACACGACTTCCACGGCGTTGCAATGGATCATGGCGAATTTGGTGAAGAACCCGCAGGTGCAAGAGAGGTTGGTGGATGAGATAAGGGAGGTAATGGGTGGGAGAGAAGACAGAGAAGTGAAAGAAGAAGACTTGCAAAAATTTCCTTATCTGAAGGCTGTGATTTTGGAGGGTTTGAGGCGTCACCCACCTGGCCATTTTGTGTTGCCGCATGCTGTGACGGAAGACGTGGTTTTTAATGATTACTTGGTCCCTAAGAATGGGACAGTGAATTTCATGGTGGCAGAGATGGGGTGGGACCCTAAGGTATGGGAAGATCCAATGACGTTTAAGCCAGAGAGGTTTATGAATGATGAGGGGTTTGACATTACTGGAAGTAAAGAGATAAAGATGATGCCGTTTGGTGCTGGGAGGAGGATTTGCCCTGGCTATAATCTGGCTTTGCTTCATTTGGAGTACTTTGTGGCTAATCTGGTTTGGAATTTTGAGTGGAAGGTTCCAGAGGGAGGAGATGTAGATTTTTCAGAGATACAAGAGTTCACTGTGGTAATGAAGATTCCATTGCAGGTTCATCTTTCTCCTAGGATCTAGACTCGACCCACCTCATTATATAATAAGCCTCCCATTAATGGTTTGGAAAATAATTTTCCCTGGTATGTGATTGGAAAATATATAGATTCATAGAATACTTCCGTGGTTATAGCGCAAGTATATAGTGTAAAATTGTGATGTGTGTTTGCTTTTTCACAAGTTCTGTTTTGCTTTGTTAAGAAGAACACTTCCTGTCATATTTAATAAAAGTTATACTTCACACATAATTTTTTTATATGATACTATCCTTTTTATCCGAAAAATATTCATTACTACACCTAAATTTTTTATATTTATTTATACTATATTCACTTATTTTTTACTTTTTCTTTTCTTAAAAAGATATAAAATTTTATATTTTTATAGTCATTTTATCCTTGTGTTCTTTCTCAAATGAATCTAAAAATATGTCATGATACTATTATTTTTTTATTTGAAAAATATTCTTTTGACACTTCAATTTTTTACATTTATTTAATATTATCCTTACTTATTTTTTTTTTCTTAAAAAAATTCAAAATTTTATATTTTTATCATTATTTTATTCTTATATAATGTATCAAATGAATATAAAAGCATGTGATAATACCATTTCTCTTTCTACTTTTTTTACTTTCGTATTTAACTGTGGTGTCTGCACTTTGCATGCACGTGTACATCTTCTAGATAATAAAGTATAACCATTTAGTACTTACACTGAGGGCGAAAGTTGAACGAGAAAGAAAAAATGAGTCAAAACATATTTAAATTTTTTACATTTATTTGATATTATATTTTTTATTTTCTTTAAAAAATATAAAATACTATATTTTTATAATCATTTTATCATTTGTATTTTTTACATTTATTTGATATTTTATTTTTTATTTTTTAAAAAAAATATAAAATACTATATTTTTTATAATCATTTTATCACTGTATTACGTGTGAAAGGAATGTAAAAATGAGATAGTGTCATTGCCTAACTAGAAATAATTGATCGAAGAATTTTATCACCAAGTATTTAAAGAAACGCAAAACGAAATATTTGTTTCTCATAATTATTAGTTATGACTAAGTTTTAGAGGGAATTATTATTCATGTCAAGACTTTCAATAAAAGGTATTTAACGAATCAGTCTCTATAATATATTATATCTAAATATATTTGTCTAATATTTGAATCAAACACTAGAAAGTATTTTATGAGAAACTATTTATAAATAAAAATAAAAAATCTTTATCTTTCACTTATACTCTCTCAAGAATTTAGGAGATCCTTAAAGCAAAACATTGTTTCTTTTTAGATTTGCAAGTTATCATTTATCTTAAATGTTATAATTACGCTTTTTAAACAATTATATATTATTGATTCTCCTATTATTATTATTATTATTATTATTATTATTATTATTATTATTATTATTATTATGGTGAATAGTTGTTATTAAAAAGTAGTAACTCAAATAAAAGTTCAGATCCATTTGATTATGAAAAAGATTAGGAAAGATCTTCCAATTTCTCATGATTATCCCTTACAAAGGAATTATAATTCTTTTTTTATGACCTCTATGGACATATTTCTAGAATACCACCCTGTTAAAAGTACTCTAGAAAAACTCTTCACAATATTAGGCAAGGATGGTTACAAGATTTTATAAAATATATTTTAAGTATTTTGCACTACAAAAAAGAAGGGCATTACCGAAGGCCAGAAGCCCTCGGAAACCGCCCAAAACCGTCGGTAAAAGGTAATTATCAAAGGCTTATCGACGGCCAAAGAGCCCTCGGTAAATCTCTTGTCGCTAACATTTACCGAGGGCTTTCGCCGAAGGCTTTTGGCCCTCGGTAATTACCGAAGGGCAAAAGCCTTCGGTAATTTCCGAAGGGCGAAAAAAAAAACAGGGCGCTAGGCTGCTGCAGAATGTGAGACTCTCTGTAAAGTCGCGCCCGGCGCCCCCTTTGTCGCGCCTGGGCGTGAGACTCTCTATATCACTTCTTCCTCACTTCTCATTACAACCATCTCCTAAATATAGCTAACTTATGATCATATTCTATGCTTCTATCACCCAAGTACAAAACGCAATGAGAAAATAAATGCTTCTCCATACACAGATGTCACAGACCTCTAGGCTTGGTTTGGACAAGAAGTAACATGTGTAGTGTTTGGAGAATATAACGAACAAAAAATTTAAGGCAAAAGTGTATAGAGAAGCATGCAAGAGAGAGTGAAAGCAACCTCTAATGCCAGAGGTAGAAACAGATAAAATGCAACAATCACTCCAAAGTAAGATGTAGCCAATGTCCACTTCCTATATTGAAACAATGCTACGGTAGGAAGATGTAATTTGGTGAAATGGTGCAAAAGTAACCAAAGGAACAGTAAAGATGAACTTTGATGCACCAAATATATGTATAGAAACAACCAAACTGTGCCAAAATCTACTGAATCACACTATCACTTGTTGAGTTCCAAATTTCAAACAAAAATGGGAAGTCAAACTATGATTTTGCAGATTTAATGAAAATGGACCAAGGCAACAGTTGAAACAAGTTTCAAATGGTGAAATACACTTGCACAAATGTTTAAAATGCTCTGAAATAGGCAGAGACACCAAAACAAGGTTGCAGTTGCTAAAAGTGCAGAAAAATGAACTAAAACTGTTGGAGAATTGAGAAAGTAGTGCATTCAAAGCTGGATAGCTCAATTAAAGACTCAAAGAATGCCTAAAAACACTACATCTAACTACAGATAAACAGCTAGCAGAATTGAAGCACCTAATACCAAACAAAGACTATAAGCACGGTGCAAAAAGATACTAGATAAGTTGTGACAGCACTGGTTTACAGAATTTTGAATCAACTCAATTATGCTTTTGACAAATCAGTGGTTAATCAGAGTTTGTACAACTTGAAACATGTTTAGAAACTTCAAACAAACTTGCACCAAGATTTAGAGACACAAAATCTGGTCAGAAACAATTTGCACAATATGAACCGAGAATTATATTTGAATGCAGAATTTGAAACCAGATTGTGATGAACTCAACCACTAATTCTACTATTCTGTGATGAATATGAGTTGGAATTACTTTAGACACAGTTGAAATCACTAGGCAAACTTGGACAAAGCTTGAAAACCATCAAATCTGGATGAAAACCACATGATATCAAATTAATCCAGAAATGATGTTTTATGCAGATTTTGCTACTGGAATCAATATTTGCAATGCTACTGGACAACAATTTAATTGACTCAAGAATGTGTAAATAAGACATTTCTTGTAGTGCATATGGAAATAATCGTTCTAAATACAGTCCAATTTAGATTATAGAAATTGATGAAAGAGACCTCATATAAAAAATAATCCATTATTCTCTCTAATTCTTTTGAACAAAAGACAATGGAAAATGCTTATTATGGTATGAATCGGGTTCCAGACTAAGGTAAAGCAAGAAAACTTCAATGATATTCAGAATAGGTCTATCTTGATTGAGAGAAGGATTGAACTTTAAGAAAAAGAGTTTGATGAATTCCAAAGAGCACTAGAGACCAAGCATTGAAGTATATTAGCCAAGCTTGATTTTAGATTATATCGAATCAAACCAAACGTAAAAATCAAAAACTTCTACAGGCACATCATGCATATGATCAAGCACATTGAAATCAATTTCAAGTTCACACACATCAGCATCAAAATCCATTTCACAGTACTGAAGCACCAAAACATGGTCAGCAGCTTCCCTAATTTTTTTCAAATACTCTTTGGACTTTTTGAAATCAGTTTGTACTTCCAGCACAGTAGGTTCAGCTTTAAAATCAGAATTTAAATCAACAGTACAACTAATTTCAGAATGAGGTTCGGTACTATCATCATCATAATACACATTTTCACTCAATTGAACATTAGCAGTGGTAAATTCAGATATAGGGACAACAACAAAGCTATTACAATCATGAATCACAGTCAACTCCCTAAAACCATCAACTAGCTTTTCAAAATGAGTATCAGTGTAATTATGGTCATAAGGTTCACATACACATTCAGAAATATCAACAGATGCACTCATATAATCATCACTCATCAGAGAATTGGAATTATCAGAATTTAAAGCATAATATGAATCAGTGAAAGAAGGATTAGAGTATACAGAGGTGGTAGGACACTCAATCTCTTGAAATTCTGGGGCAGCAGCTACCATCAGTGGTGCTTCATTGTTTGTTGCCCCTTTCTCCTCTTCATTTTTCCTTGTCAACTGATTGATAACAGTCACCATTTGAGCCACTTGGGTGGTCATTTCTTGAACCCGTCATTGATACTGTCACGCTTCAGACATTGCCGATGCATCTCGGATCACCATCGTGCTCCCCTCCACCCTGAATCTCCCTCGCTGTCGTCGCTCTAGAGACGTCATCTTCCTCGCGCCACCAATTTCGCAAGAGCAGAAACACGAAAACAGCCGTAGCGCGTCTCGCTACCTCCATCACCATCGCAATGCTATTCGCTCCAGATCTACCAGCCTTCACTAGATAGTGAGACTCTCGTTGCCGCCGCGTTCCGGACATCTCCCACGAACCCCAAAACCTGCGTCAACGAACCCAGCCGCAAATCCCCCAAATCGGCGTCAACCAACCCAACCGTAGAACCACCAAACCGACCTCAGCAAACCTAGGCGTAGAACCCCCAAACTGCCTGTCAACACTCAATTTTGTCCGGGTTGAAAAAAAGAAGTGTTTTTATTGGTTTTTTTATTTTATTTTACCTTTTTTGTTTTATTCTATTTTTATGTATTTAGATTTTTGCTTTTAATTCAATTTCTATTTTTCTTATCTTCAATTTGTTTTAATAGAGTTAATAATTAAAAAATTGAAAAATGAAATTAAAACTGAAAATAAATAATAAATAAAATAAAAATTAAAAAAAGGGGAAAATAGAAAACGTGGGAAATGGGTAGGGGAGGCGTGTCTGGGGTGAGGGGGACCAGGTGGTTAGAAAAGAATATTTCCCAAGATTTTGGGAGGGGGGATTTGGTTGGATAAGGGGGAGAAAAAGAAGGAGAGAGGACACACGGGGGACCTTCGTCTGGGGATCATCATCCAGATTCACCATTTTTACCTGGAGAAAAAGATAGACGCCAGCAAAAGGAGGAGGAAAAAACTCATTGGAGACGCAAGGTTGGCAGTGGCAATCGAAAGGTAAGTAATATCTAACACTCCTTGTTCTACTGAGTGGGTTACTGGTTCATGAGCATATCTCCGATTGTTGTTAAATTTGTATATGAATATTGTTGAATGCACTAGATATTGGTATATGTTCGTTATTACCAAACATCATCAATCTTCACCTCCAACATTTGATTTCCAATACCCGTGTTCATCTTCATTCACTACTGCATCTCCCACCCATCATCACGGTCTCGCAAACTTTGTATTTCTCCATTTACTCAACCAAACCTCATTCGCCCACGGCCACTACCAACGCCTCACGATCACTGCCTTATTCACCCATTAGAACCTCCATTCCAACTCATACTTTACAACACCCAAACACCAGCCCATACTTTACCTTCACTGAGCCAAAGCAAGGATTGGTCATTGTGTCATTCACCGTCGCCTTCAATCACGCAACACCAATCTCCCCTTCCATTCATTCTTGTCCAACTTAGGAAGAGGCACACGCCACCACCTTCAGGCTCACCGTCCCGTTGTAGAACACTAGATTAGGATAGTAGTGCTGAGGGGATCGGAGATGAACGCGGAGGAAGACCCTCCCTGAGAATCGCTGTTTTCGAAAAGAGAAAGGTGGAGACGGCGGCGTCGTGGCGGGTGGTGGTTCTGGTGACGCGAGTTGCCGCCGGCGAGGCCAAGGCGTGCTCTGGTTGAGGTGACGGTGGCCGGCTATGGCAGAGGTGGTGCTGAACAAGAAACCTAGAATCTCTGGAGAAGGTGCGAACTGGCGTGAAGGAGTGGGAATGAGGATGAATCTCTGAACCCCTAGGAAATTCTAGGTTAGAAAGCATTGGACTGGGCCAGGCCCAGAAATGAGCGTACGTCCGGGAGCCTTGGGCCTCTTTTGGAACGCTCGTTATATAGCGTCCGTTCGCCATCTCCCCAACACGAACGCTCGTTATCAAAATGAACAAGCGCTCGTTAAACTTAAGCATTTTCGACCGTTCGCTCATCCTTCTCCCTAACGAACGTTCGTTATCCAAACGAATGAGCGCTCGTTAGCTAAAGGAATGAGCGTTCGTTAACCTTAAGCCTTTACGTCCGTTCGCCATTTCAATAACGAACGTTCGTCCTTAAGCTTCCATTTTTGAACGTCCGTTCGTCATGTCAATAACGGACGTTCGTCCTTAAGCTTCCATTTTTGAACGTCCGTTCGTCGTTTCAAACAACGAGCGTTCGTCCTTAAGCTTCCATATCTGAACGTCCGTTCGTCATGTCAATAACGAACGTTCGTCCTTAAGCTTCCATTTTTGAACGACCGTTCGTCATGTCAATAACAAACGTTCGTCCTTAAGCTTCCATTTTTGAACGTCCGTTCGTCATGTCAATAACGAACGTTCGTCCTTAAGCTTCCATTTTTGAACGTCCGTTCGTCATATCAATAACGAACGTTCGTCCTTAAGCTTCCATTTTTGAACGACCGTTCGTCATGTCAATAACGAACGTTCGTCCTTAAGCTTCCATTTTTGAACGTCCGTTCGTCATGTCAATAACGAACGTTCGTCCTTAAGCTTCAATTTTTGAACGTCCGTTCGTCATGTCAATAACGAACGTTCGTCCTTAAGCTTCCATTTTTGAACGTCCGTTCGTCGTTTCAAACAGCGAGTGTTCGTCCTTAAGCTTCCATATCTGAACGTCCGTTCGTCATGTCAATAACGAACGTTCGTCCTTAAGCTTCCATTTTTGAACGACCGTTCGTCATGTCAATAACGAATGTTCGTCCTTAAGCTTCCATTTTTGAACGTCCGTTCGTTGTTTCAAACAATGAGCATTCGTCTTTAAGCTTCCATTGTTGAACGTTCGTTGGTCATTTCAATAACGAGCGTTCGTCACAGCCTCAATTTCTCAACGTCCGTTCGTCATCTCTTCAACGAGCGTTCGTTATTCAGCCTTCGTTCCCAATGTTCGTCCTCCCCCCAATGGACGTTCGTCCTCTCCCCAACGAACGCTCGCTATCCTTAATATTGTCCCCAACGTCCGTTCAGTCTCTCCAATTTCTTTTGTTTATTTATTTTTCTTTATTATCTTATTTTATTTTGTTCTATTTATTTATTTTAGACATTTACTTATCCTAAAATATATATTTAATAATACAATATTGATAGTTTAAATAAAAAGAATTTACAAGAAAAGTTTTAAAGGTTTAAAGCGCACGTGTGACCGCTCGCGTCGTCCTTGTGCTAAAAACCTTATCTTCTTTTCTTAAATAAAATTTCAAAAATACGTTTTAAAGGTTTAAGCACACGTGTGACCGCTCGCGTCGTCCTTGTGCTAAAAACCTCTTCTTCTTCCTTAAATAAATTTACAAGAAAAGTTTTAAAGGTTTAAGCGCACGTGTGACCGCTCGCGTCGTCCTTGTGCTAAAAACCTTCTCTTCTTTTCTTAAATAAAATTTCAAAAATACGTTTTGAAGGTTAAGCACACATGTGACCGCTCGCGTCGTCCTTGTGCTAAAAACCTTTTCTTCTTTTCTTAAATAAAATTTCCAAAAATATGTTTTAAAGGTTGAACACTCGTGTGATCGCTCGCATCGTCCTAGTGTTCAATACTTTTTTCTCTTATTTATGTAATTTTAAACGAGGGTACGAGTGCTCGTGCGATCGTCCGCATCAGCCTAGCACTCAATACCCTTAAGTTTTCCTAAATAAGTAGATAACGGTATGAGTGCTCGTGTGATCGTTCGCATCGGCCTAGTGCTTAATATCGTTATCTCTCTTTTCAAAAATAATTAAAAATATTTAAATATCATTTTAAAGGTATGAGTACTCGTGCGACCGTTCGCGTCGGCCTAGTACTCATTACCTTCTTTTTCTCGAAAATATTAAAAACATAAAAATCTCCAAAAATTAAAAACATCTGCTTTTCCAAACAACAAACAATCTTTTAACTAGAACTACGTAACCCTGATTTCTCATTTTGAATGAGAATACGTAGGAGCAAGGTCAATCCTTGTCGGGCCCAAAAAACTAAAAAAATATGTTTTGTTTATTTAGAATTTTATTTTAGGGGATAATTAAACATTTTGAAAAACCACATCATATTCGTGCATTTAGTTAAAGGTACTGCCTTAGGGCAGGCGTTGTGGGGTGCTAACACCTTCCCCACGCGTAACTGACTCCCGAACCCAATCTTTGGTTTTCGTGGACCGTGCTTTATCGTTTTGAGGTTTTTCCATAGTTTTCCATAATAAACTATGGTGGCGACTCCAAATCTCTTTTTAAAACCCGTTTCTTATTTGGATCGTCGTCCCGTCGCGATTCCGGTTGCGACACTGCCATCTTCAATCCCAGCCAAAGAATCCCCAAACCAGTGTCAACCAACCAACCCTCACTTGTCCCAAAATCGCTCAATATTGGAGGGCACAATGAAGGGCACCAGCAGAATAGAGAAGGGAAGGGGGAAGCTTTCAGAGAAGAGAACAAAGGGGAGGGAAATTGGAAAATTTGGGGAAAGTGACGAAGCGTGAAGTTGGGGAAAGTGATGAAACTGGGAACGAAAACCCCAATTTGGAACTTAAATTAGCGAGAATGTTACCGACGGCTTAAAAGCCTTCGGTAATCATCTCAATACCGAGGGCTTCAAAGCCTTCGGTAATATGCCGTCTGTAAATCGCGTTTTTCCAGTAGTGTTGAAAGAGATATCTAACATGTTATTTAATTATAAAAAAATAACATAAACGTAATGTTATATCCACTACAAAAAAAAAGGCATTACCGAAGGCCAAAATCCCTCGAAAACAGTCAAAAGCCGTCGGAAAAAGACATTTACAGACGGCCTACCGACGGCCATCGAGCCGTCGGTAAATCTCTTGTCGCTAACAATTACCGACGGCTTTTGCCCTTCGGTAATTACCGAGGGCCAAAAGCCTTCGGTAATTACCGAGGGCCACAAGCCTTCGGTAATTACCGAGGGCCAAAAGCCTTCGGTAATTACCGAGGGCCGCAAGCCTTCGGTAATGACATGAGATGGGTATTTACCGAGGGGCAAAAGCCTTCGGTAAGTGGCACGAAAAAATAACAGTTTACTCTATTTTTTATGAAACCAACCACGCAAACAGACCTGCATAACAGTTTCAAGCACAAACAGACCTGGATAACAGTTTTCAAGTATATACAGATCTGCATAATGTGCATCTCAAAGATGCAATCACTAATCAATATCCATAGAACATCCATTAAGAAATAGAACATGCCTTAATCCATATAACATGTAATTTATAGTTAAAACATAAAACCATATTGATGTCCTAACATCCAAAGTCATCTAGTTTTATAACATCGAAATGATCTAAATTCCAATTGTTTGTAATATCCAAATGTTTGTAATATCCAACAGTTTCTATAAGAAGTAAAAACAAAATCAAACTAATAATGTACATAGTCTTCATCAGAATGATCTTCATCATCCTGCTCTTGTATTGATGGCTGGACTGGTGTGGGTTGGACTGATGAGGGTTGCTGGACTGATGTGGGCTGCTGAGGGGCAACGGGTGATGACGAGGAGGGTCGTGGCTGTGTCGAAGGGATATGTTGTACGTCCTGTGAGGTCTCAGGCAACACTCTCATGACCAGGGCCTTAAAGTTTGTAAACTCTGCTCTGAGATCAGTGAGCTCCTAGTCACGTTGCTCCAGTGCTTGCGTGAGGCGGACAACAACCTCCTCAGGAGCAGTGGTGGAAGAAGAAGGTTGGTGCTTCAGAGTACCTCCTCTCGATGCCGTGTAGTTTGCAGCAAGTTGTCCTGCACCGTACAAGCGACCCTTTTTCTTGCCACCGACGATGTCGACCCAGCACTGCGTCCTACGGATGTCGTCTTCTGCATTACTCGCATCATCCGGTGTAGGAGCTGACTCATGTTCAGATCTAACCTGTGAAAGTCTCGTAGAAAATTCTTCCTATTGAAACATTAAAAGCAATGTTAGGGAATGACATAAGATAAATGAAAAATTAGTAATAGTAATAGTGTTATTTGCTTACATGAGTCTTCCGAGATCTTTCATCAACGAACTGATTAGTGCCCTTCCGAACATGAGTCTGTGCAAAGACCTCATCAACATGGACCGCCCGTCCCAGAGCTTGTGCCTGTAACAAAATTGACAATTATAACTGTACATATGAAATAAAAAATACATAAGTGGGGCCATGAAAGCAAAAGTTAGGGAATGAAATTTTACCATACGAATGGCATGCTCATGAATGGTTATCGACCCACTAGTATGCAGGGTGCCACCCTTTTCAGATGCTCTATTCCTCTGGGCTTTGGCACACTTATTGCGAAACTCTACTGTATTCCAATGAGCCAGTAAAGAGTTCCAAATTTGATCACCCAGCCAGTAAGGGCGTTGTCCTGCATTGCGGGCATCCCTAAACATCTCTGAGAGCCGATGAGATGCTTTCATGTGGAAATTTCTGTGTATCTGAGTTTCGTGTTCAGGTTTCCACTGCACCTTCATCTGTAACATTAAAGAGAACAAACATTGATTACAGAACATACTAAAATAAGAGGGACAATTAGTTTAGTGGATTGTTCACCTGAAAATGCTCCCAGAATGGCTTTCTGTCGTCGTCAGGTATTGCTCCCCAAGTAGGCCATGGACTTAAAAACTGTTGCTTAATTGAACGTGTGATGGCCTGGGAAGCAACCCTAGATGGAATAAACTTGCATAATAGAAGTCATATCAATTACAGTAAGGTATAAACATCAAATTATGTGAAGAGATTAATATCTTACCCTTTACCATACGGCTCAATCCATGGTCGATCATGGAGGGGTGGGTCAAGACCATCACCATCACCACTTGAATCTGGATCAACAGATGGTGTGACAGTCTGAGAAGGCGGTATAGTAGATGAGGAAGGTATCGAAGTAGGGTCAGGGAGAGGAGTGGGGGTAATAACCACAGGGGAATGAGTAGGGTTTATAATCACAGGAGGAGGAAGAGGGTCTGCTGCAGGGGTAGTAGAAGGGTGTGCTGCAGGAGTAGGAGAAGGTTGTACTGTAAGGGTAGGAAAAGGTTGTACTGTAAGGGTAGGAGAAGGCTGTACTGTAGGGGTAGGAGAAGGCTGTACTGTAGGGGTAGGAGGAGGCGCCACAGATGATGTACCAGGGGCAGCAATGCTAGGTAGTCTACCAGGCACCCTAAGTACATACTTTGGTGCCTGTCGTTGCCTCTTTTTAGGCCTTGCTACCCCCTTTCCTTTATCAGGACGTTCTGAACCTTGTCCTGTCATTACTGCATTGGAATGGTTACAAATAAAGGGAGAAAAAAGAAATGAATAAGGAAGGATCAATGTTTTTTAAAGTCAATGTCTAAATAATTGCATACAACTTTTGACATAGTATTTTAGATAACTGTATTCAAATGATAGTTCAATTTGCTACAATAGATGTCCAACATTCAATCGTCGTCATCTTCATCTTCATCATCTTCTTCTTCTTCATCGACATCATGATCATCATCTTCATCTTCTTCTTCTTCATCATCATCTTCATCTTCTTCTTCTCCTTCTTCTTCTTCTTCTTCTTCGTCTTCTTCTTCTTCCTCTTGTTCTTCATCACCTTGTAATTCATCGCCATCACCATCAGGGTCGACCAATGCGGTTATACGTTCAACTTCAAGAATTTCTTGTGGTTGTGAAATTTGGTCAAGTTGGTAGGCAACATCTTCCTCAACCTCATTTGAGTCAATGCGACCTCTAGGCTTGGTTTGTATTGCTACAACCCAACCACGTTTGTCAATATTGCGGAATGGTGGATATGGCACATAATAAACCTGTCGGACATTAGTTGGTAGAATGAAAGGATCAAACGGTTGATATCTTAATCTCTGGTTGAGTTCGACAATATTAAAGCGTGGATCAACTCTAGTACCAGCTCTAGAAGGATCAAACCATTCACAATAAAAAAGTACTACTCTGTTTGGAGAAGTAGTGCTGTTGTACTCCAGCTCATATATTTTATGAATGATGTCGTAGAAATCATCATAACAACCCTCTGATAGGCCCTTCACATACACACCACAATTTGATGTTTTCTTTCCTTTAGACCATTCTTGTGTATGGAATTTGTAACCATTGGTGAAGTAAGTGTGCCATTCTTTGACACATCTCATTGGCCAATTCGAGAGATGTCTTAACTCTTGAACTGTGGGAGTTAATGCCTGATTAAAAACCTACAAATACACTACAAAAATTATGACAGCAAGAGTCAAATTAACCGATTTCTAAACGTACAAAAAAATACAGACCTGATTTCTAAACCAATGGGGAAACTCAGAGTGTATTCTAGCAGAAGTATTTCCTTCTGTGACTTGCTCGACGACAAGAAATGAGCTGGTACAAACGAAATTCATTAGTGTATAACAATTGTGTCGTTGGAAAGATAAGAGATGGATGATGACATACTCAAGGTATGGCTTCACTTCAGTGCAATTGATTAAGACATGGACATGAGCAGAATTGAATTCAGCATCAGTTAACCAATGTGTGAACTCTTTCCCTGCGTGACGGCCAGATTGTCGGAAAACTGATAAGGCACCTTCACGTGGTTGAACTTTCCATTGCATTTCATTTCTGACATGAGTGGGGGACAACATGAAGTTTTTGAAATAATGTGAACAAAAATAAGTTGTCTCTCTGTGCAAGTAAGCTGCACAAATTGAGCCTTCTACTCTAGCTTTGTTTTTAACTGAACGTTTGGATTCTCCCATAAACCTTTCAAAGGGATACATCCACCTGTATTGCACGGGTCCCCCAAGCCAAGCTTCATATGCAAGATGAATTGGAATATGCTCCATTGAATCAAAGAATGCAGGAGGGAATATTCTTTCCAATTTGCAGAGAATAATCGGGATATTTTCATCCATCTTTTTAAGGGAATTCTCCTTTAGTGTCGTGCAGCACAAATCTTTAAAGAAGTTATTGATTTCTATTAGTGGATTTAACACGTGCATTGGCAAACAACTGAACGCAAGAGGGATGAAAGTCTCCATGAATACATGACAATCATGACTCTTCAACCCTTGAATAGTACCGTTCTGAACATTGGCACATCTGGACAAGTTAGAAGCATATCCATCTGGCATTTTAAGCTCCTTGATCCATCCACACACTATTCTTGTCTCGTCTTTTGACATGGTGTAATTTGCTTTTGGTTTAAATAATCGGCCGTTACCTTGCGCCTTCAACTCTAAGTCTTTTCGTCCACAATACAAAGGTAAATCTTTTCTTGCTTTCTCATTATCTTTTGTCTTACCTTTAACATTCATAACTGTGTTGAAGACATTGTCAAAGAAATTTTTTTCTGTGTGCATGACATCGAGGTTGTGTCTTAGCAAGTTGTCCTTCCAATAGGGAAGTTCCCAGAATATGCTTCTTTTAGTCCAATTATGCCATTCCCCAAACCCTTCTAGCCTATTATGACCAGATTCAGTGACTTTTGGATAGTCTTTCACTCTTCTCCAGACGTGTGATCCAGTCAACTTTGGTGGGGGAATATCTGTTTCAACTTGCCCTTTGCGAAATGCCTTTTTGTTTCTTCTAAAGGGGTGATCAATGGGCAAGAACCGTCGATGGCAGTCAAACCAACTACTTTTCCGCCCATAACTCAATTGGAATGACTTTGTCTGTTCCATGCAATGTGGACAAGCTAATCGACCATGCGTGCTCCATCCAGATAACATGTCGTATGCTGGGAAGTCATTAATAGTCCACATCAACGCTGCCCTCATAAGGAAATTTTGCTTCCTTGAAACGTCATACGTCCAAACACCATTCCATAACTTCTTCAAATCATCAATCAAAGGCTCCAAATAAACATCAATCAATGATTTGGGATTAGATGGACCTGGTATTATACACGATAAAAACATGTACGACTTTGTCATACACATCTCTGGTGGTAGATTGTATGGGGTAACTATCACGGGCCAACATGAATATGGTGATGCCGAGGCCTGAATGTATGGGGTAAACCCATCATAGCATAGACCAAGTCTTACGTTACGCGGTTCACTTGCAAAGGAAGGATGTTTACGATTGAAGTGCTTCCAAGCTTCACCATCGGAAGGATGACGCAAAAATCCTTCAGTTTTGTTACCATCATGCCATGTCATGTGTTCTGATGTTTGCATTGAAGTAAACATTCTTTGTAATCTTGGAATTATAGGCAAGTAGAACATGGACTTTAAGGGAATGGGTTTTTTTTGCCTCCGTCCAGCATGCATCGTATGATATCTTGGTGAGCCACAAAATTTGCATTCAACCAACAATGCATCTTTTTTACCAAAGTCATTGTCGTAGAATAACATACATCCATTAACACAACAATCAATCTTCTTCACTTCCAATCCCAACTTTAAAACACATTTTTTTGCTTGGTAATAATTCGTCGGCATCAAATTGTTTGGTGGTGTCAAATCTAACATCAATTTTGTATAAAAGTCCACTGCTTCAATGGGCACGTTCCAATTAGATTTGCCAGCCATGAGTCTAATGCACACTGATAATTTTGACTCAGTTGAACCTTCAAATACAGACAGATTTGCCTCTGTCAGTAAATTGAAAAACCTCTGTGTGGTTTCATTTGGAGGCTCTTCATAATTGCTATGGTTTGCTTCTTGTTCAGCGTGGCGACGAAGAGCATTGTCGACCATCTCTTGCATATCCGCAAATTGATCTATCTCAGATGTATGTACACTACTATTCGAACCTGATGCAAGCCGCTTTTCAGCTGCAGTGGAGGTCGAAGGAATTTGTTCACCATGAAAAGTCCAAACCGTGTAATTAGGCATGAACCCTTTCTGGTATAGGTGAAGCTTGACGACTTCATCTTTCAAAATCCTTGTACATTCGCACTTCATGCATGGACATCGAATCCCTCCATCAACAGCATAATATTGATATCGTCGGGCCGTCTCCACAAACTCTTCAACTCCGATGACAAAAGATTCCTTCAAACCTCTCCTTCCACTATAACAACGGTCATACATCCATCCACGATGGTTGGTAAAATGGGCCATGTTCTGTGACAAGCCAAACAAATAAAAACTTAGCCAAAACAGCAACACTCCATGTGACATAAGTAATAAACCTATTACTACTCAAGTCGAACATGGAGGGCAATTTTAACACTACTGTCATAGGCATACAATAAGGGCATGCAAAGACAACTCCTCAGTATCGAAATGCCTTAAACATCCTAAGGGGTTGTGTATTAAATTTGGAGGAGACAACTTATTATTAATGAAGTTATCTTTGTATAGATTACTTCCAAATATTTTGTAGGTTCTAAGTGTTTATACTACTTTTACCTTTCTCTTTCTATTGAGAATGTGTGTAGTACCAAAGGATTTTAAATGACTAGTTAACTTAATCAAGTTGTACCATATTATGACTTTTATCCTATTCTGCTAACTAGTTTTAGGTTCTAGGTAGTCATCTTTTGAGTTTTAGGTACTTTTGGTAGTGTCATTTTTGTACTAGGTAGGTTTAACTGTTCTAAACTTTTTAGAACAGTGTCTGTGTAGTTTGGTAGCCTACTTTAGTATGTTGTGTTTTTTGGTCAAACATTAAGACTTACTTTAAATGTGGTTGGATGTTGGACATAAAGGGAGAGAGTGAGATCAAGTTTGGACCATAAACATGAACCAAAGGCACGAATTATAGGTCTGTTATGTAGTTTTTTACCATACAAATCAGAATTTAAATCAAATACAAGTCCACAGTTCAAAATATTCCAATAAGGTTATCTACAATGCTAAAATCAGCACATACCCAACAAAGTTTACAATAAATGCACATTCAGGCACCAAAAACAGGACTTTGAAAACTTCAATAAAATATGATTGAGTACATACTTGTTTCAGATGCTTAACTCCTCCTAATTTGCAACACCTCCAAATTTGACACCAACTTGATTCAATTGAACAGTGGGTCTTCCTCCAAAAAACCTATATTTGCAACATATAATAATCTTTATATACCAACTTATAATAATGTTACATATTATAAACAAACAATAGCTTAAAATGAATAATGCACGACAAAAAGTTCAAAGTGACCACTCTACTTCCATTTTAACTCAAAAAGTAATGGTTTAAACACCAAATCTGGCTATAAGCTAAAATATCTGGTGTTGAACAGTGTTATCAACTTTAGAACACCAATTTAAGCTTCTTCAAGCTTTTCAATAGCATAAAAACAAACAAAATTCGAAAATCACCCTTGTTATAGCCAATTTATGAAGCAAATTACACCATTATACCCCCAAAATTAGATTTACAGAGTCAAATGAATTTTGGACACTGAAATGGACTTACAATCAACAAATAAGACTTGAGAAAGATACTACAATCACACTTAAAGACTTGCAATGTTTTTGGGAGTTTTCTTAAGGTGCAATCAAGCTTTTGCTTCACCAAATCATTGGTTAAATGGTATGCACCTAGTACTTACTCAAGTTAATGTGTATAGCACAAATTTAATAGTGAAACTAACTAGTTTAAATGGAAACAACTGACTATGAACTTCTTGCCTAATAAATAGAAAATGGAAACCCATTGCATATCCAAAGAAGTAATAGACTAAAGTCTGAAGGATATGATTGAAACCTTATAGAAGTGTATATATTTGTATTGTATTATTTAAAAATATCTCATCAGCTCCTTGACGAGTAAATATTTTATTTACTTTACTTAGCTTATTGTGCTAGTTTAAAAATGGGTTAGCACATGGGCATACCAAAGGGAATATTATTCCTCTTAAGAAGTGGAGACACCATGTCCCCACATGCACTAACATTATAGCTGAAGAGAATGGATGTGCGCAGATACGTTTGGAAGGGAATCTTCCACCCAATTATTTCTTGATTCAATACAATACATGAAGAATGGTTCTGCAAATTGGAGGGGCTGCACGAGAAGCAACACACCACATGGCCATCATGAATACTTGCTTTAAAAATAAATAAATGGACCATTATGGAGAGCACATGGACATAGTTTATTGGCAGCAGTGGCAACTCCACATTCACGGCCCACAATGTAAAAATTTGCTTCAATTGGAGTAGTGGGAGGCACTCACGGTATGGTCCAGGGTCATGGAAAGCATGCGGCACATGGCAGGAATTTACAAAGAAGAATGGTCAGAGTGATGGCTTGGTGGATGTCACGGCTGTATGGGCACATTAAACAAACTTAATTGAAAGACTGACATTCAATAAGAAAATGTGCACGTTGGAAATAATGGGGGACAACATGTCATCAACGCACTCACTCCATTAAGCATGGGAGAAAGGCACCGAGAATGGAATTTAGAAGGCCGTGAGCTGAGGAAGATAAAAGAAAATCTCGGGTGTTCAGAGGAGGTAGTAGACAGATTCCAGTAGGCAGTAGGAGTAGGAGTAGGCTAGAGGCTTCCTAGTTCTGTGTTCTAAGTAATTTTTCCCCCTCCCCCTTGGGGAGGTTTGGGGTTTTGTTGTTCTTTGTTTCTAGTGTTCAAATTTTGTTCTGTGATGTTTAGTTTCGTTGTGTAATTTTCTCTTTTCTGTAATGGACTCTAATTAAATTTCCAGTTTCATTTCCATTTCCAGTGTTGAGCTTCCAGGTCTGTTGGAACATTTAATTTCTGTGCAATTTAAATTCTGCCTTATGCTTTCTGCCATCTTGAATTTTCTGTTGCTGTTTAACATTTTGTTGCACTTTAATTTTGGTTTTTACTATTCTGCTGTGAAAATTTCCGTTTCTGTTTTACTGTTTTCAATTACTGCTTTCTGAACTTAAGTTTTCTGCAACTGTTTTCTGCTTGGAATTAACGATTTCTGCACTGCTGAAATTTCGTTTTTTTTTGTCTGAGCAATCTTAAGTTTTCGGTTCTATTTTCGGTTTTAAGCAATCTGATGAAGTCTGCGTTTTTACTGTTCAGTTTTACTGTTTTGCATGTTTTTACTGTCTTTTGTTTTACTGCTGTTTTGGTTTGTTGTTTTAACTGTTTCGGTTTTCACTGTTTTAATTTATTTTTACTGCAATTTATTTCTTTTGTTCACAACAACAAACTTTCAAACCCCCCCTTTTCGTAGAAAAGATCTAAAACTGAACCGCGAAATATTGCTCCTTGAGAGACGACCTAGGAGTCACTTCCTAGTAACTATAGTGCATTAATAACTACAATCAACTTTTGTGAGAGGTGCGACCCTCTCGTCACTCCTAAACCCTATACTTCTACTAATAGTGAAAAAGAAAGAGGCCAGTCAACCTAATTTGATGTTACAGTTTGAACTCTAAAATTATGGTGCAGTTTTTTCTCTGCTTTGGTGGTAATTTCTTCTGATTTTTTAATACTGTGAAGACTTTGTGGTTCAAACCAGTAGCTTCAATGTTACCAAAACGGTGTTTGTCAATCTGTTTTGAAGTAGCGTCAAAATAAGTATAAACTTTGAATCATCTACGTATATTAGAGGTTGTTTGTACTTTACTGTTGTATATCACATAACCTTTTAATTATAATGTTTCTTTCTTTGATGTTTTGTGTACTTGTGTTTACATACAGGTTCTGGTCTAGTGAGAAGAAAACTAGGCTTTATATGTCACTAATGTAGGACACTGAATGCAAGAGAAAGAAAGATTGACCAATTAAGTTGGTTTATAAAGAACAAATTTATGCAGTTTCAAATTTATGCAGTTTCAAATTTTACAGATTCATCATTGTTTGATTGGGTCTGTGAACACAGCAGAACATGGGTTTGATGGACTTATGAAACCTTTTTATTTCTCGTGACTGTATGGTGGTTACTTTTTCAGGATGTTTTTGGTTACTTTCAGCTAAACTGAACTTGGGTACATAGTTTCAGGTGTCTGTTTTACATTTTCCACCTTCACTATTGCATTATTGTGAATTTCATGATGTGTATATATGTACAAATTTCTGAACTGAGTACACAACTTTCCAACTACCTTTTACACTCCTTTCATTGTTGGCTACACATCTTATATGTTCAAACATCATGCACCTATTCTGGCACATTCTATACTTACATACACTTGACCCTAATTGTTTGATTCTAGTGTGATCCACTTGTGTAAGGTACATTGTACAACTTGTGGACATTTTTGTTAGTGTCAATTGTTTTCAGCACACTTGAGGTACCAAACGAAAATGTAGTTAAGTTTGGTGTTCAAGAAAAGTACGAGTGGTTGTTGTATTGTGGTGTGAAAGGTGAATGATGAAGCCAAAGTCTTAATGTTAACAGAGGGAACTTCCAGGGGAGACAGAGTGTGGGAAAATAAGAGATGAAGAAAGGATAATGTTGAGAAGGGTCGCACCTCCCAACAAAAGTTGTGCATAAAAGAATGCAGTATAGTACTAGGAAGTGACTCCTAGGTCGTCTCTCAAGGACCAATTTTGGTTCAGTCTCAGATCAAACACGTAGTGGGGGGGTTTTGAAAATGTTTTTGTCTTTAGAAATGAACTACATTAAAACTGGAACTTAAATACAACCAAACATAATTGAAAACACTGAAATAAATGAACAAAGCATGAAGACCGAACGGTCCTACAGATGATCGAACGGTTCTAAAACAATATGTGTGAACTAATTAAAATGCAGCAGATAATAAAGAAACACTTGACATACTATTCAAACACAACACTTAAGCTAAAGAAATGAAATGTTATTCATCACTAAATCAACACTTAAAAAGAAAACACTAATAGTAAAACAAGATAAATGAGCACGGTGCTACTATTAATGCATTAAAATTCTCGGTGCAAGCTTTTAAAGTTAAATCAAGTAAAACATTATTTAATGCTAGTAAATGGTAATATTGAGTTAAAAGGTGAAATGTTCTATTCAGCATCTTCAACACATTCCTAAAGCAAACAAGAAATTAAAATCTCATGACATTGAAAATAAAATCTCGGACTAAGCTACTTCATTCAGCAAAGTAAGTGAATTTAGCTTGTGCATACCGCTTGCAGCTACCTAAAAGAAAAGAAAGTATGTAGACGCAAATCTAAAGGAAACAAAATAAAATGACCGCATGTGAAAGATGAAATCAGCGCATAAAATTCCATTCTCCTATGCTGGAACGTAACTCTCCAATGAATCACCATACATAAAAATGCTTCCAAAGTAATTCACCGTGTGCATCCCAGGCCATGACACACCCTCCATCTCAATATTCACGTGGTTCTATTTAAAAGAAAGAAAAATCTCGCGTGCTGCTGCCAAAATGAAGATCTCCAATCGGTAGTGGCTGGTTCTCACACCTCCAGCCCCCCCTGAAACGTTCCCCCCAAAAGCCTCCAAAGCTGCTACCGTTCTCTTCCAAACACTCCTCCACTTCAGCCGTAGCCCTCCATCCTTGGTGGCCTCTCTGCTGCTTCCCCCCCAAAAGCCTCCAAAGCTGCTACCGTTCTCTTCCAAACACTCCTCCACTTCAGCCGTAGCCCTCCATCCTTGGTGGCCTCTCTGCTGCTTCCCCCCAAAACAAAACGCTAACCTTCAGCTCCCCAAAATAAGGGTGAATGACCCACCCTTTTTCCAACGTGGCGACTCTCCCTAATCCATCCAACCTACTGGACGTGAAAGCCTCTTGCTTGTGCACCTCCCATTCTCTCCAAGCACACACCTGCTTCTGCTGGACCGTGTACCTCCATTTGCTGCCCGTCACCCTATGCTCCAATACTCACACCACTTCCAAGCTGCTGGACCTGCTTTACTGTTCGTCACCCCTACTGGGCAGCTTCTCTCCTAGACGTGCTGGACCTGCAACCAAGCTGCTGGATGCGGACGTGGCTGCTTTTTTCTTTGCTATTCAATAAAGCCAAGCTGTTGTATTCCTTGTTTAAGAGTGTTGGGAGGTTTTAGCACTGTCCAATGATCAATTCCAGCCACCACAATTACTAAACAGCAAGCAAACAATGCAACGGATTAGAAATCACTCAAACAGCAGTAATCACTGGACTGACATATGAGAGTAAAATAAATACTGGGAAAAGCACAGAATGAATTTGAACAAAGTAAAAACTATATGTTAAAATAGACATCCAGACGAAACTATGAAAAAAAATTGCATGGAAAACGGATAAGAATTGAACTCAAACGAAGACACACAAGTTGACACAAACAGCAGTAATCACTGGACTGACATATGCGAGTAAAATAAATACTGGGAACAGCACAGAATGAATTTGAACAAAGTAAAAACTATATGTTAAAATAGACATCCAGACGAAACTATGAAAAAAAATTGCATGGAAAACGGATAAGAATTGAACTCAAACGAAGACACACAAGTTGACACAACATTCACGCGGTAGCCAGCGAAAATAAAAATGGCTAAGATGCATTGGCTCAATTTCCATTTCTCATTTAGCTTTCTAATGTTCCAAAAAGTTATCCAAAATTTTCCCATAATTAATAATGCAAAACAATAAGCTCAGATAATTCAAATTAGTTAAAATAAGAATTTCCGATCAAATTAAGCACAATTAGGAAAAACAGGAAAATACCGGACGTTTAAGCATAATTCCCCGACTAATTCTAGCACATTAAACTAAGTGAAGTGAGGAAAATATTGGTTCATCAAAATAGACCACACTTAGTCTTTTGCACTCCTGGGCAAAATCAAGACGCAAATCAGGGAATAGTTCAAAGGGCTTTTAAGAAGGTGACACAACGTCGACACACAGAAAATAAAGACTCACAAGGAAACAAACAGAATTTACACCGTCCTCAAGAAATCTGGACAGAGAAAAGAAGTAGACAATTCCAACACAGAATGAATCAGAGAAAGCAGATACTCATGAAATCATCCAAGCAATTCAAGACATGGCAAAATGATTAATCAGCTCAAGAGGTGAATCAAAAGCAACAGAACCTCACAGATGCACTATCACCGTATCTCTCAAGTGTATAAGGTAAAGAATTTCAACTCAATGCACTCAAGAAAGCAAAGAACAACAGACTTGGCAAACCTCTAATATCAACACTCAAAACATATGCATGTTCAAATCAAAAGGTCTTTTATGGGTGAAATGGGGCCAAGGACAAGGTAGGATAAATATGGATGAGAAGCTACAAACCAAAAGAAATAGAGGAGCAATGGGGAACAAGTGTAAACACAGTCAAATCACACCCAAAACCTCTAATTCAATCCTCTTCCTGACTCCATTATTCACAATTATTCACATTTTTTTTCACTATTTTTCTGCTCTCTTTTTTTCCATCCTGTCTCTTTTCTTTTCTCTATTCAGCACACAATTTCAAGAGACAAGATACACCACATATTTACAAAAACAAAACAAGAAGAGGAACTAACTAGCCAACTCATCAGAATCCCCAAGGAGACCACACTTGTTCCCAAAACACTTCCAAGGCTCCAAAATTCCCTAAGGTTAAGGTACTCATGGTTTTTCACTTAGGGCTAGTGTATGAGCTTCAAAACAAAGAAATGGAGGAAAGTATAGGCTCAAAAGGGTTTTCAAAGGATTAGAACAAGGTAAGCTTATTTGGCTAGAGAGGCTCAAGAACAAAACTGCCTTTATCACTTCCAAACATGCATATCAATCAAGAATTATCAATAAGAGTCAAGCCAAGGCATATGTGCAAGCAGTCAAGAGACATATCACACACAAGAAAGAACATAAAGTGGCTCAAATCTCACACAGGGTAATTTATGTCACAATCAAATCAACCTCTCAAACATCATAATCATCTTCCCAAGCAGAGAAAAGCAAGGATTTCAAACAAATCAGAGTATCAATGAAGTGAAAGACACATCTACAACCTAATCAAAGTCCAGAAATCAAGAGAAACATGTAGAACTGTACACAAGACACGACAAAAATAACCTAGAAAAGAAAAAATTTAACCAAGAAAACAAAAACTAACAAAGAAAAATAAAAAATCTCCCCCAATAGACCACACTTAAACTACACAGTGTCCTCAATGTGTCATAAGCATAAGATCATAAATCAGAACAATCAACAGATCATGGACGAGTGCAATAAAAGTAGGGAAAGGGGGAGAAGAGAAAAGGAAAACTCCCCTGATCATGGTGGCAGTTGCCAATTTTGGACTTTCAGGGAGATGTCTTCCACCACAGGATCCAGCAAGGAAATTTTGAGGAAGAATTGCTTCATCCTCCAGATTTGATCTAGCAGGGAGATATCATCCACAGCTGGATCTAAGAAGCAAAGATTGTTGATTCGCAGGTTCAGCAGGTGCCTGTTGATGTTGAAACTTTCGTGAATGCTGGCACCTTTGTCTTCCAGCATGGGTGCATGTTGGTCAAATTCATTTGTACCTCCTGCAATAGGGTTAGTGCAATGTGGTTCCAAAGAAATAACATGCAGGGGTATAACACCCAAATTATCATACTGAACCTCAGATACATCCTCAGAACATGAATCAATTTCAAAATCACAAGCAATATCAACTACAGACTCAGATTCATGTTCAATGCATGCAGAATAAACATTCGGATGCGACAGCAAAAGTTGGTTCTCATCATGCATAGAGGGGAAATTAAAATCAGACTCAACAACAATATAATCATCAGCATACCTCTCAACCACATAATCATCAACATAATCAAATTGAGGTATGCTTACCTCCTCTTCCTTGAAGATTGCTAAAGTGTGGGAAGATGAAGGTGGTCTACCTGGTTCAGGATTACTGCTTATTTCTGCCTGCTCCTCAAAATATTCATCACTCTCCTCAGGTGCAAGGGTAGGGACATAGGATGATGGGAAAGTAGATGGCGCAACAATAAGCTCATGACTCTTCTCCCCATCTTCTATGTTGATGCCACTATCATCATCAGGAATTAGAATAGTCTGAAATGGTGATTCCTCTAAATCTTGAGACTGTTCCTGATTGAGTTGAGTGGTCATCTGCCCTATCTGATTGCTCAAACATTGAAGGTGTGCTCTGTTCTCTTGCTGAAACTGAAGGTTCTGCATGGTCATCTGCTCCAACAATTCCTGCAATGTAAGCTCAGAAGTAGAAGGTTGAGGAGCTATCTGGGCAGACTCATAAAGTTGCAGCTGTTGTTGTTGCTGGACTGGCGGAGGCATACAAGCATTCTGAGATGGTGCTTCCTGATATTGTTGTCGAGCATCATACCATCCCAAACTAGGGTCATTCCATCTAGGATCGTTGCTGTAACCATACTGAGCGGGGAAGAATTCATCCAAGAACATATGCTTAAGATCTTCCCAAGAAGTGATAGATCCTGGAGGAAGACAATACAGCCAATCCCTTGCTGCTTCTTGTAATGAATGTGGGAATGCCCTTAAGAACACGTGATCAACCGGTACATGTGGAGGCTTCATTGAAGAGCAAATGCTGTGGAATTCCTCCAAATGTCTGAGTGGGCATTCACCTGCAAAACCATGAAACTTAGGCAGCAAATGTATCAGTCCAGTCTTGAGAACGCAATGAACATCATCCTCAGTAGGTGGAACCGGTTCCCAAAGAGAACTCTCAGAAGTCGGAGGATGAGCCATATTGCTCTCAACATATAAATCAGCAGAATATGAATCACAATCAAAGTAACATGCAGAAGGAGAATCATAATCAGAGGCACTGGCAGAATAAGCAGTATTCACAAAATCAAAATAGGTAGACATGGAAAGAGAAGGGGAAAGGTAGAAAGGGAATGCTAAAAATTACGAAACAAACAAAACACAACACAATTGAACATGCGACACGTACACACAAAACAAAACATCACATCACAAGACAAGACAAAACACAACACACACTAACACAACAAAAGACCTAAGACCGAACCGTTGGTCCCCGGCAGCGGCGCCATTTTGTTGAGAAGGGTCGCACCTCCCAACAAAAGTTGTGCATAAAAGAATGCAGTATAGTACTAGGAAGTGACTCCTAGGTCGTCTCTCAAGGACCAATTTTGGTTCAGTCTCAGATCAAACACGTAGTGGGGGGGTTTTGAAAATGTTTTTGTCTTTAGAAATGAACTACATTAAAACTGGAACTTAAATACAACCAAACATAATTGAAAACACTGAAATAAATGAACAAAGCATGAAGACCGAACGGTCCTACAGATGATCGAACGGTTCTAAAACAATATGTGTGAACTAATTAAAATGCAGCAGATAATAAAGAAACACTTGACATACTATTCAAACACAACACTTAAGCTAAAGAAATGAAATGTTATTCATCACTAAATCAACACTTAAAAAGAAAACACTAATAGTAAAACAAGATAAATGAGCACGGTGCTACTATTAATGCATTAAAATTCTCGGTGCAAGCTTTTAAAGTTAAATCAAGTAAAACATTATTTAATGCTAGTAAATGGTAATATTGAGTTAAAAGGTGAAATGTTCTATTCAGCATCTTCAACACATTCCTAAAGCAAACAAGAAATTAAAATCTCATGACATTGAAAATAAAATCTCGGACTAAGCTACTTCATTCAGCAAAGTAAGTGAATTTAGCTTGTGCATACCGCTTGCAGCTACCTAAAAGAAAAGAAAGTATGTAGACACAAATCTAAAGGAAACAAAATAAAATGACCGCATGTGAAAGATGAAATCAGCGCATAAAATTCCATTCTCCTATGCTGGAACGTAACTCTCCAATGAATCACCATACATAAAAATGCTTCCAAAGTAATTCACCGTGTGCATCCCAGGCCATGACACACCCTCCATCTCAATATTCACGTGATTCTATTTAAAAGAAAGAAAAATCTCGCGTGCTACTGCCAAAATGAAGATCTTCAATCGGTAGTGGCTGGTTCTCACACCTCCAGCCCCCCCTGAAACGTTCCCCCCAAAAGCCTCCAAAGCTGCTACCGTTCTCTTCCAAACACTCCTCCACTTCAGCCGTAGCCCTCCATCCTTGGTGGCCTCTCTGCTGCTTCCCCCCCAAAAGCCTCCAAAGCTGCTACCGTTCTCTTCCAAACACTCCTCCACTTCAGCCGTAGCCCTCCATCCTTGGTGGCCTCTCTGCTGCTTCCCCCCAAAACAAAACGCTAACCTTCAGCTCCCCAAAATAAGGGTGAATGACCCACCCTTTTTCCAACGTGGCGACTCTCCCTAATCCATCCAACCTACTGGACGTGAAAGCCTCTTGCTTGTGCACCTCCCATTCTCTCCAAGCACACACCTGCTTCTGCTGGACCGTGTACCTCCATTTGCTGCCCGTCACCCTATGCTCCAATACTCACACCACTTCCAAGCTGCTGGACCTGCTTTACTGTTCGTCACCCCTACTGGGCAGCTTCTCTCCTAGACGTGCTGGACCTGCAACCAAGCTGCTGGATGCGGACGTGGCTGCTTTTTTCTTTGCTATTCAATAAAGCCAAGCTGTTGTATTCCTTGTTTAAGAGTGTTGGGAGGTTTTAGCACTGTCCAATGATCAATTCCAGCCACCACAATTACTAAACAGCAAGCAAACAATGCAACGGATTAGAAATCACTCAAACAGCAGTAATCACTGGACTGACATATGAGAGTAAAATAAATACTGGGAAAAGCACAGAATGAATTTGAACAAAGTAAAAACTATATGTTAAAATAGACATCCAGACGAAACTATGAAAAAAAATTGCATGGAAAACGGATAAGAATTGAACTCAAACGAAGACACACAAGTTGACACAAACAGCAGTAATCACTGGACTGACATATGCGAGTAAAATAAATACTGGGAACAGCACAGAATGAATTTGAACAAAGTAAAAACTATATGTTAAAATAGACATCCAGACGAAACTATGAAAAAAAATTGCATGGAAAACGGATAAGAATTGAACTCAAACGAAGACACACAAGTTGACACAACATTCACGCGGCAGCCAGCGAAAATAAAAATGGCTAAGATGCATTGGCTCAATTTCCATTTCTCATTTAGCTTTCTAATGTTCCAAAAAGTTATCCAAAATTTTCCCATAATTAATAATGCAAAACAATAAGCTCAGATAATTCAAATTAGTTAAAATAAGAATTTCCGATCAAATTAAGCACAATTAGGAAAAACAGGAAAATACCGGACGTTTAAGCATAATTCCCCGACTAATTCTAGCACATTAAACTAAGTGAAGTGAGGAAAATATTGGTTCATCAGATAACAACAATAAATTCAATGGACAAATACAAAAGAGGATACTTGCTTTAAGTTCAAGAAATTTGCCATTTGGCAGGATCTTTAATTATGCCTCACTGTTCAATTGCTCTATTTCAGAATCATGGTCTAGGTCCATTAACAGAACATAAAGTTAAATCCTAATAACTAAAACATACATAAATTCAGAATCACACAATGATAAATGTTGATAAACTTTTATATAGGTGACACATACATATGGGCCAACGACAACTAAAAAAGCACTAAACCTTCCTTCTAAATTCTAAGGTGCCAGACAAGGCACCAATTATTAGAATCAGACATACATCAAATCAACACATCCCTATAATTTTCCTACTTCTGTGACATTTTAGGCTGATTTTTATACTCTTTCATTGCACTCATAACATGATGATGGTGTTTGAGTCAGGATCCAGGTTTGGGAAACAGAGAAAGTGAAGGCCAACTGGCCCAGTATGAAATTGTGTAAATGGTAAATGAGAGAGGGAAAATAAAAGGTTACTGTAAAGTTAATTTTGGTCATGGTAAAGGGCACACTTAACTGGTTTAAAGGTCAAAAAGGACACACTTAAATAAACCATCACTTAAACATTTACAGTGATAAAATTCAAAAGAAAAGGAATTTGTTTTTAATGAGTAATTATTATTATTTGTTTTTCCGTAGTGAAGTTTACTGTGCATATAATAATTGTATCTTTTAGTACTTATAACTCCTTGCTTGTAATCTATATAGCAGTAAATAGGAGGCTATATAGATAATAAAGGGCACTCCAACAGAGGGCACTCCAACAGAGGCCACTCCAACAGAGGAATGTAACTAGGAGGCTATATCTTTTAGTACTTATAACTTCTTTTAGTACTTATAACTTCTTTTAGTAAATAGGAGGCTATATCTTTTAGTACTTATAACTTCTTGGAATGTAACTTCCTTAATAACCCTCCAACAGAGGCCACTCCAACATCTCTTGTATGAAAATTCTTTAGAGGGGGAAAAACAGAAAATGCCAGCTTCCACTCTGTACTCAACACAATCTCTCAGCATAAATTGCTCCATCTCAACCCCATCAAAAACACAACTGAGTTTTCACCAAAAGCAGGTACTATTCTACAGCACAAGGGAGGAACAGCAAGAGGGGTATCAACAGTGGCAGAAGCTATGTGATAAAATGTGTAGCAAGTGACCAACACACAGTGCTGATTGGTCTGGCTGCTGACTTAGGTTGTGGAAAAACTACCTTCATGAGGAGGCTTACCAGTGTGTTTGGAGGAGCATCAGAACCACCAAAGGGTGGCAACCCTGATTCCAACACTATCATCAGTCACACCACTACAGTCATATGCTTGGATGATTACCACTATTTGGATAGAACTGGCAAAAAGGACAAGGGAGTCACTTCCCTTGACCCTAGAGCCAACGATTTTGATCTCATGTATGACCAAGTTAAAGCAATCAAAGATGGAATTGCTGTTCAAAAACCAATCTACAATCATGTCACTGGTCTCTTGGACCCCCCTGACCTCATCAAACCTCTCACAATCTTAGTCATTGAAGGTTTGCACCCAATGTAAGTTTCTCATTTTCTCATTTCATCGTTACAACTATTTCACTCAATTAATCCTTCTTTTATTTAACTTTTGAGGAAAGTTCTGTCACTCACAGTTTAACTTTTACATTAATTGAAACTTAGGACTAATGTTTAATTGTATTCCTCGTTTTCTTTGATTTTCCTATACTACGGTTAAAGGTTATTTAAACCTTCTAACTGGCATGCCAATGCCTTGCCCCTCATTCCAATTACAAACCAATCTTTCTCAATCAAACAAGCACATACACTGATGCCATAACAAAATCATACAGATTTAACAACATTCTAACTGATAACCAATTTTTAAACGAACAACTTACCTCAACCGAGATAGCCTTGACAGCAACGCCCCACAACGGCCACTCCAACGCAGCCCTCAACCAAGTTCCTTCAACCGTATACTAAGAAGTTAATGAAAAGTAGATGAAGGCAGCAACACTATCTAGGCTTTACCAAAATGAACATGACAGTGTGAATGAAGTTCTGTGGAACTTACCTCCAACAAAGTCCCTCAACCTCCACACCACCAGCCCTCAACGAAAGAACCAACCTAGGACGAACCCTAGCCTCGGACTCCCGAAAACCACCACGCACCGTGAACCAACACCGATGGACGCACCACTGACCACCGTGACCAACCACCGCCGGTTACTCACCGATAAAGTGACAGACCGTGAACCAACGGAGGCAACTGTGTGAAGAGAGGGAGGATACGCCCAAAACGACGAGGCTGATGAAAATGAATTTGGGGCACGAGGAACCTAATTTCTGACTTAAGTTAGTGAGGTCCTTACCGACGGCTTATAAGCCTTCGGTAATTACCTCTATACCGACGGCTTCAAGGCCTTCGGTAAAATGCCGTCTGTAAATCCCAATTTTCCAGTAGTGATCGATTCGTCCCGATTGAGCCAATTCCAATTTTTCAATCAAATTACATACGATTAAAATATGTTTAAAAAATTATGTCTAACTTACAAGAAGACAAAATATCACTCGTAATTATATGAATATACAATGTCTCTTTAGATAAAACATACAAAGTTTCTCTAAATTATTTATTTAAACACTCCTTAAATTTAAGCACAAGTATACAAACGCCTACCAAGATTATCTATAATAAGATGTTTAACTATAATAAGATGTTTTTTTACAAGATTTCACTCACACAAGTAAATATGAAATACAAACACTTCTTTCCTTGAATACTGTTTCACAATTGTAAAGAGTTTATAATTAAGATTTTTCTCTATTTTATGTGTTCTAGATAAAAAATTTAGCTATACAAAGGATACTTCAGTTATCATTCCTTACTACAAAGGAAGACCCAAAAGGAATATAGCTCTAATATCACTATCAAATTTTTTTTGAACCAAGATCATATTTTGTGAACTCATTTCCTTATTAGAGTCCAATTACAATGTAATGAGTGACAACTCATGATTAAGTAATAAGGACTACAATGTATTTATAACTGCATCATAGTACAATACCATTGACATGAAGCAAATATTGAATGGAAACAAGCAAAGACAAGCATAAACCATGGGGAAAATGGGCTACGAAATGTGTGATCCTAAATCGTGACTTTTGCAAGTCAAGAACACAATTTCAAATACGTAATATTGAAGGCAAGAAAGAAAACCTAATTATCCAGACGAAAGCAAAGAATGCATAGATCAAACAATCTCACAAGAAAGCAGAGAATGCAGGTCGGAGATGACGGTGTCGAGAGACAACAATGTGGGGAGACGACAGTGTAATACCCCAAATTTTGAAATGTCACGGTTTTATAAAAATCGGTAAATTTCAAAACTTTATCATAGTGTGAAAATGTATTTTTCAAAAACCTTAACCGTTCAACATGCATAATTTATTTAAAACATAATAATTTTAAAAACTTTGTCTAGTTACATTATTCCAAAAGTAATTAAAATGACTAAGGAAATAAAACAACTACAATTACTTTGTTTCAAAAGTCTATACCAAAAGAGTTTTTTAAAGAAACCCAAATCTTTTCCCGTCATCTCAAGAATATATCATGCTTCTGGAACATCTGCAATAACATCTGCTCACGTATAATACATTATACAATCATCACCGATAATTTCATTCACAAACACACAAACACAAACATGTATGGAATAAGCTACCGATAAAACAATCATAACAACAAGATACATACATACTGATTATATCAACCATAATCAAACATACAACAAGATACATATCTTCTGATTACATCAATCATAATCAAACACCCAAGATACATACATTCTGATTATATCAACCATAATCAAACACCCTCACTAGTGCAGCGAAGAAAAACGACAGTAGTTATTTTTTACAATACACTTTGGTTTTTCAAACGAGACATACACAAGAGAGGCAAAAAGTCATAGGTTTTTTGTTATCTGATCTAATGGAGACTAAAATCAAGGATCTCATGGATGCAATAAGACCATTTGCTTTTGTTATCTGTGCTGTTTTGCCGTGAATATTTAACTGTTGAACAAGATGTATGATCTTGCACGTTACAGGCAGATATTGATAACAGTGGGACACTTGACTATGGTGAATTCATTGTTGCTACGGTTCACTTGAATAAGTTGGAGAGGGAGGAAAATCTGGTGTCAGCTTTCTCCTATCTTGACAAAGATGGAAGTGCGTACATAACCATTGATGAGATACAACAGGCTTGTAAGGATTTCGGTTTGTAGGATGTCCATATTGATGAAATTGTCAAAGAAATTGATCAAGACAACATAATAAGTATTCGTTTGTTTTTCCTGCTATCTAGCGCTTGTTTGTAGTTGTCATAAGCTTCTTCAACACTTGATTATAAAGTTGGCAACCTGTTATTTGGGTTAATGGAAGATTTGTTGTGCAGGATGGACAGATAGCTTATGGGGAATTTGCTGCCATGATGAGAAAGAGCTAAATTGTATAAAATGAAACGTGAGAAATAAATTATACGATTGCTATAATGAAGTGCAAACAACGAGTATCATTTCAAAAGGAACTTATTTGGAATAGACCAGCTCAGAAGACCAATAAAGAACAAGCATAGCTCCACATGACTATATATCCATCATTAAATGAAGATTTAAGTAAAAATTGTTGTCAAGATTCAAATATATACATGCATTATAAGATTCAAAGTAAAAAAGGTAAAAAACCACTTCGAGCATACATGGCCCTCATCGTTTAAAAATAAGGAGAAGCCCCTATGTAACAACAATAACTGGTACAGAAAATTCAAAGTATTGAAGTAATTGCATGAGATTGAGGAAACTTAATCAGAAAGGCGAGACAACATTTAACTTGAACCGTTTATTTGGGTGCAATTTGGTCCTTCACAATTTACTGGAAGCAGGAAGAAATTTGGTATGTCGTCCCTGGGCAAAAATTTTGCCAGTTTTTTTCTTCTTGAACTCTACGCTTATAACAGCAACAACCTTCCCAACACGCAGTGCTCTGGCCTCGATCTCAATCTCCTCCTTACACAACAATGTAAAAGTATTATTACTGCAGTAATAGTTTTGCATTACATCCATTATCAGAAACCACAATAACAACTCCTAAAATTCCACTCCTCCAAATACATGTTTGAAACAATCAGTCTGGTATTGCAATAATTCAAAGAATAGGTCATGTCAACCAATCAAGTTCTCCAACACACCACACCCCCACCTACCTAACATAGAAAAGATTTTTACTTTTCTTCTGATCATTTGCAAAATAGTTACCAAATAATCAGAGAAGTTAAGGTGGCCATGTCTAGAACTTGAGCAACATGTTTGGTCAAAAACTACACATTTCAGCAACCAAGTCTCGGAAATTCAAAACCCACATCCCGTTTACCCCCTTCACCCCGAATACACACTAAATTAATGTTCTTCTAACGGCACTGTCACTCAATTCAATACAACGTGACAGAAAATCCAAGGAAGAAACACCAAAGGTGACCGCTTGCATTTTAAAGAGCAATTAAAGGAAAAAAAATCAGTCACCCAAACCAAACCTGACCCCGTTACTATGATTCATTTATCAAGTAAATGGATCATTATAACAAATCACAAATCAATAATCAAAGAAGATAGATAGTTTGGTGAGATACATCGACATAGGCAGCATCCAAGTAGGAAACATTAATCTCAACGGAAACCCCCGTATTCGGACCGCACCCAACGGTGGGAATCACGGCGGAACCCACCACATCCACCAGCGCAGCGGCGGCACCACCTTCCAACGTATTGTCAGCGTTCTGTACAAACAAAATCCAATAAGAGAATTAAAACGAGAAAATAAAAATATATATAAAAAAACGAAAGAGGAAAAAGGCGTGAGCGAGTGTACGTACGAGTAAACGTTGAGGTATCTTCATGGAACAGAGAATGCGACCAGGTTCAATGAGATCAACCTTAAGCGAATTCATTATTAGGGGTTCCAAAAACCTCGGTGGCAAAGCATCAACCTCCGATGATGTTCCCACTCCTTTCTCCAAATACCTCTTCACTGCTTCCAACTCCATTTTCACTCTCTCCCAATCCAATTCCAAACTTATCCTTAATTTATTTTCTTTCTTTTATATGTTCTCAAAATTTCACTTTTTTCTTCCTTGCCCAAAGTTGACTTTCAATCCTTCATTTTAATTATCATAATAAATCATACACTTATGCACATTTTACAGCCTATTTAATAACATAGTAATGCCTAACACTATTTTATCTTAAAAATAATAGCCATATGAATAAAAAAAATCTCATAATTTTCCTTCCCAATATAAATAATCAACACACAAATAAATTAATTTATCTAGAATAATAGCATTATGAAAACAATCATTACTCAATAAAATAATAAAAATGATAGCAATTAAATTTTAACTTAATAAACTAAAATAGTAAGATAAAAGCACGTACACATAAATTGTGAAGATTTAACTCAGAATGATCTTGTTTAAGAGTTTCCTGTTATAGTTAAATGATTCAAAAATTACATGCAATAAACAATACATGTGAAGATAAGATTATTAGTCTTGTATCGTCTAGTATATATTATGTACAATTTGGTTAAATCGTCTGATTCAGATTTGAGTTTATGTCTCATGTTTGATCGTTATAACATAATCCATGTATATATAGGACCTTGTACACTTTGTATTAGGTTAACTATGAGTTGTAACATTTTAGTTATCTCAAGTGAGAAGTTTGCCATGAGAGAGAAACTTACATATTGTAATCTCTGATTTATTAAACTTTCTCAGTCAATAATATTTCATTCAAATCATGTTATGTATGCTTGTTCTTTATCGTTTCCGGCGCTTGCACTGCTGTTTTCTGTGTTTGTGTGGTAGTTGATTTTGAGTGAATTTGTGAGCTATTCCACAACATATCGGGGGCTGGTCTACGTATGGTACAGTAGAGAAGACCGAAGGGTCAAACCAAAAGAACAAATTTTCTTTTCGAAAAGAACCCTCATTCTTTAAACACAGGAATTGTGACAAAAACTGGTGAAACTCTTTCACTACTAAAGTAGGCAATTATTTGTGACACTCAAATTTAAACTGAACATTCTCTAGTTTCAATGTCGTAATCTTATAATTGCAACCAAAATTAAATAATTATTGAGTTGCAAAGCTAAGTTCAACGATGTCACCAGTTACTCTACAAATATATTCTTTAGCTTTCATTAATCACCACTCAGCTGAATCAATTCTCTAGCTACTTGGGCCAGCTTCATCATGATTCTTACAGCAAAACCCACTGTCGTGAGGGCATTTGTCAGAGTGATGTTCATCTTCATCGCTGTCATCTTCATCAAAGGGCCTCTCTTTATGGAAGATACAGCATTTCTTGGAACTCTTCTTCTGCATAAACTCATTGTCTACGGTGCCCTCTTTCCAACTGACCTTTTTCTTCTTGCGATTGAGGGGAAGGAAAAGTACTTCTTCAGGTTGCTGTTGTTGGTTCTGAGATGAAGAGGTTGATGGCTCTGAGCTTTGAATTGTTATGGTGGTTGTGGCAGTGATAGAAGAGGAAGACATCGCTACTGGTCTGGTGGTGTTCGTGCGTCTGTCCGTGACTGTTCTCTGACTTATCAAGAAATTGGAGAGACAAAATACTAATTTTTGTGGTTTATTCTCCTTCAATCTGCATTCAACTTAGAATATGAAATAATGTCAATGTTTAATAATCAAATTTAATTTGACAAACTTCTATGTTTCTCAAGTTTTTTTTGCATTATTTTAGCGTAATGTACCAGTCGCTGCCCCATGTCCCAAAGTGCTACAACAGGATATAAAAAGGGTCAGTGTCCCTGTCGATATCCCCAATAAAGTGGGGAATGAAAAAGTAAAACAGAATCAAAAGAGAAACCCAATTCAATCTAAAAATGAATATTCCGTTGAATCAGTGATCCATCGACTGCATGTTCGTTTCCCTTCCCCTCTGATGTGCCGCAAATAGCTTGTTTGCACATTCTAATATTAAGAAAACAATTGACAGTATGATTATCTATTGATAATTTTGGTGGTTTGATCCAGGCCTCACTTCTTAATTTTGTTAGAGCAAAATTTTACATCTACTACCTGATTTTGCTCTTCAGAAGAAGAATACCAACACTGAAAAGTGGCATAATCTATTCCTAATGTTGAAAACAATCAGCATTAAATATGATTAGAAGCAATTCCCCCACCTGTACAAAAGCACCAAAACCTTATACATCTTAGGCAATATTTAAGGATTGCATGTTCCTATAAGGATCGGATACCCATATTCCACCACCATACAATCCTGTTATAAGAAACCTTCCAAAACCAAAACAAACCTAGTACAACAATTAAATGAATTCCAACAACTTTGGCCAAATCCAAAAAACATTTCATAGTATGTTCATCCCAAAAGGTTTCAAGATCCGGACAAATCCAATGTCAAATAATCACTAAAGCTCAACCCAAAAACATAATGTGACCATCTTTCGAAACTCCAAAAAACAAAACTTTCGAAATTCCAACAACCCTTTGAATTGGTTATTGCTAAGCAAGGTAGAAAGGCATAGCAGACATAACTCGTCTCCACATTGGGTCAAGAACACACCATGTTTTCACGTCTTCTAACCTTTCATTTCATTTTTTAACTGGACTTTTGACAAACTTGACAAAATGCGTAGTATAAATTCTAGAGCTTTTTTAATATTACGAATTTACAATATTAAGAACTGTTAGACTTGTATATGTCCATTGCAAAAATGGATTTAGTTTTAAAAGGGTCATCCAAACAGTGCAGCAACACAACAGTACAGTAAAATAGATGTCAACTCATCTGCATGTCACGTGAATCAATGATCTTGCAATGATATAATGCAGTTCAGAGGTAACACCTAGTTAACTAGGTAGGCATATGAAAAAGGGACTTAGGCACTTGTAATACACACCAATCACATGAATTAGTCACCACAGCAACCAAATAAGTGGAAATCACTCTAACACAAGGAGAACACATTCCATATACATTTACAACATCCACAATCTGACATTTAAAGGTTTAAAACACAAAAACACCATAACCGAGAACAATAACAAGTGCACCAAGGCAACAAACAACCATTCTTATATACTGCAAATACAGACATAACTATTTGAACGTCAAACGAAATAATCGAGCACCAAGATAACACCCATATATTGGAAATAAACCCATATCGTGTTGCATAACAGAATACACATTATAAGCATGAATTTAGACTAGGTGAGTTTTCTAATACCTGGTTCGATATATTCTCACAATTAAACCCGAAAACCCTAATCTCGTACTGCTCGCGCACCGAACTCACGTCCTCCGCGCTCTCTCTTTCTCCTTCGTCCTCTTCGCTTTGTTCCTAATTAGACTTTCTCCCAAGTTTGCCCAAAAACTCCAGAATCCCGAAGAATCTCCTTCCCTTTCTCAAAAAATCGCGCCCCCTATGCCTACCACGTTTTGGTTTCTATAACTCGATCTCTCCTCCTCTCAAACTCGCGCCGTAGAATCTGGCCGTAGGCTTTTCGTTTTGTTAGAAAAAAATAAAAGAAATAGAAAACAGAAGGAAGAAGAGAAGATTATCACATAGCTCTTGTTAGCATAACCAACTTTCCGGTTCAGATCACATCTTGACCCACCACAACATGCTCTTCTTAATTATTTAGATCATACAAACGAAAATAAATTTATTTTATTAATCAAAATATTTCAATTACTAATTAGACTAAAATTAAAATGTTCGAGAGTCTTATAAGAGGTTGTTCATGAAAGAAAAAAAAATTATATATATATATATATATATATATATATATATATATATATATATATATATATATATATATATATATATATGAACTAAGAGAGATACATAAAAGAACTGAAAAAAAAAAATAGATGAGTGGTTGAATAGGAAAAAGAGAAGATGTATGAATGATTTAAAATAAATTAGAAGATTGAAACATTTTATGTAAAGTAATATATTAATCATCATAATAAAAAGATATTATGATAGATTTTCTTAAACCTGTTATAATAATAGATTTTGAACATAGTTATGATAGAAAGTAAATTAATAATCATATTAAAAATTTATTATCATATGATTTAGTAGATTTCTCAAAATAAACTTTGATCAATTTTAATTTTGTTATCACGTTTTCTTTTCACAATTCTCTTATTACTAAAATGTTAATGTTCAACCTAATATTAGGTAAATTTCACTTATAATAAGTAATACAAAATATTTTTTGAGGAAAAAATATTTCTAAAGAAAGTTGAGAAAAACTCTAAGTACAATATAAGATTGTGACGCAAAAACTTCCCCCGAAACATGTGGAATAAACACACAAAAACCAATTCAACTTACAAATATACAAGAATTGAACGACCATTTCTTTTCGGATTATTCCTTTCAAATCTCTCCAACCAAACCACTCCTAATCTGATAACGTGATGCTAATCTCATTTCATACGCCATTAAGACAACTTGGCCACCACGTTTTGGCGCGTAACAGTGACCCACTGAGAAATAATTTCCAATTAAAAAGCTGGTTTGTGAGTAAAAGAGGTGGATGGTTGAAAAAAAATGAATATGTACTGTTGTTTAGTAGAGTTAATGCTTTATTTAAATTTAAATGTGATGATATGGAGATTAAATAAGAGAGTAAAAACCAATAGAAAATAAGATGCTAAGAGAAAATTAATAAAAGATATAGTTGTGAGACCCTTAATAATTAGCCCAATTTAATCCTGACACATCACTCTTAATGCTTTCCACCTCATTCCCAGCCATTTAAAACCACTCCCTAGACTGATCCCATTCCCTCTGACGTGCACAAAACACCACGCCCATCATTCTCTGATTTCATTAAAACGCACTAAAGTCTGCATGCAAGCATGCCACTTGTCATGTTGGAAGTTTCTGAAATCAGAGTTGGTGTGCATGTGGCTACATGTGAGTAGTTCTCAAATTTTAACGTTAGTTTAACAAAATCAGACTTTTCGAAAACACACTTTCACTTACACGAACTCATCTTCAACCTCTGAAACTCACCCTTTCATATTCTCCAACTTCTCTCTTGAACTAGTGAACTTCCTTTTTACTGTAAAAACTTATATCTCTTCTCCAATCACGATTTCAGCACCATAGGAGAGTTCGTCCAGCCTTGATCTTCATTTTGGACCGAACAGAAATTAAATCCAACCTGGTAAGTCTCTTCGCGGTAGTTCATCCTTTAGGTTTCTGGAAAATAGGATTTTTAGTTGCATGCAAACTGGTATACTGAGTGTTCTGTAAAATTTGGTTAGATTTTAGTTCGGAAGAGTCAAGATCATAAGAAAAAAGTGTTGGACAAAGCCATTTCTACACCTAGGACAAGTTGAATTTCAATCCGGGTAAGGGAAGTTTATATGTTTAATTTATACTGTTTGATTTATGATCTGAGATGCATATATGGAAAGCATGATGTTTGAGTATTTAGAAACGTTTACTGATATGGAATATGATTTCTGGTTTGTTTTGCATGTGTGAAAAATATGAAGTTGAGTTGTTAGAAATGATCACTGATATCTGATATGCATTCTGGTTTGGATGAATCTGTCATGAACTGATACGGCTTGTATGAATTATATTTGATGTCGAATTTGATTTAAATGCATGTTGAGTTGATTATGGATGAATGGAGAATGGCTATTGTGTGGTTGGAATGATTTTAAATGTTGAAATCTGCATGATGATGATGTTTGAAGGGAATTAAACCTGAAATGGAAGTATAAAGTTGGAAAATGGAAATCTGGAAAAATTCTACTAAGTGTGAAAAATCTAAATTTTCTGATCATTCTCTGTTGCTAAAAGGTCGTTCGTCACTGTACGGTCTTAGACCGTTCGGTTTTTGGTTAACATGACTTAGATTGGAATTCATTCATTTGGAATGAATTCTGCTCGAGAACGAGCGTCCCCCAATTGAGTGAATGAGCGTTCGTTCTGCTCAGTATAGATCAATATTTAAAACTTTATAAATAAGTGACGTTCGGTCTTAAGTCGAGCGTTCGTCCTCAATGACGTTCGGCCTCATGTCGAGCGTTCGTCCTTATTGTTGTTCGACCTTATGTCGAACGTTAGTTCTAGAGAGCGTTCGTCCTTATACTGAACGTTCGTCCAAAGTTGGCGTTCGGTCCTATACCGAAACGCTCGTCCTATAAAGCGCTTGGGTTATAACCAGCGTTAGTGCTGATTCGTGCTTGGTCATTGACCTAGCGTTCGTCCACAGCAGGGTTCGGTTTCTAACTGAACGCTCGTCCTTATTATTGAGTTCTGAGCGAACGTAATTGATGTTTGTCCAAATTGAAATTCTGAACGTTCGTTCTTTGACTGGCAGTGCTGTTTTTCTGAAATTCAATTATATTGGTTGTTTATCTAAACATTTTCTTACTGGTTTTATCCTTTGGATTCTACCTGAACTCTGTACACTCAAAATCTTTCTAAGTATCATCCACCTCTTTTAAAGATCAGTATTTTCAAATTATTAAGTATTGAAACGTATTAAGTGAGTACACGGTTCGTTTCTTTTATTCAGAAACGCGTGGTCAAAAGTACTGTAATACTTTCGTTTTATTTGATCAAAGGATGAATGTTGTAAAATGTTAAGGGAATGAAACACAGAATGAGAAAGGGAATAAAGAGAACTGGTTATTATGAACGAATGATATATTTTGAAGAAATTATTGGAAGTGGATATTAAAGAGCGTTCCAAGGAGGAACGTCTCTGATGTGTTGAATGTGAAATATTGAATGGTAAAGTATGAACCTGGATAAGTTAGGACTCGCTGTCCGTCCTGATATTCCGTGATACTCATCTTCACGTAGAAGGGGGTAGTCATGCGTGGGAATGGCAGGAGGTTCTTCGTTCATCGCTTAGATATGGGCGAGGGGCTAACCTCGAGTGGTAGCTGATTAGGTATATCCCGGCTTGTACACCACTCGGGTGCATGGACGCTTGTAACTACATGGTTCATACAGTCCGGACAGTCTGTCTTTTATATTTATTTTATGATTGCGAATTGATAATTTATGTGCTGCACGCTTGAATTGATATGTGAACGTATGTGTTAATTGTATAAATTAAATATTATAAGCTTACCCTTGCGTTTTCCATTGTGTTGTCTATTGTCCATGTACTTCCGTCTTGTCAAATGCAATGATCATCCGTTGTGGATGTGAGCAGATGGTGGTGCATCCCTTGAAACAATGCTGGAAGAAGAAAATTTGGAGGATGCCAACTTGGTAGAAGTGGAAGTTAAATCGGAGCAGTAGAGATTAGATCCATAGTAGCTGTTAGTTATTTTCTGTACTGTATTTTAACAGTTCTGTGTACAGTACTGCAGACGCGTTTTATCCAGAACTGTTTTATATTTTGATTAGTTTATGAACACTGTAAAGTGCTGTACTGTAATTTGCTGTTTTATTTTGGAGCAGCTACTGTAAATATTAGCCAGTAGGCTTTTATTTCTGTTTTAATGCAAAGACTGTTTATGATTACTGTTAATTGTAATTAATTCTGAATTATAGTGATTACTGTATTTTGGGATGTTACATTTATTGGTATCAGAGCAGTTTTGTTCTTGTTAAAGGACACTGTAGGGTTATGAGTGCACTGTGTTTTGCTGTGTGCTTATTGTATGTTTAATGAGTTACTTTATTTTAACTCTTGAACATAACTAACGTTAGTTTGTTTTCTCTGTATCCAGAGAACAAATGGCACCTAGATTGCCTCCTCCTCCTCAACCGAATGAGTCCGAGACGTCCAGCAACACTAGATTGTTGGAAACCGTGGTGGAAAGACTGCATCAACAGAATACCACGTTACTGGAGCAGAATGCTACCTTGATGCAGCAAAACCAAGCTGCTATGCAAGGTTTGGAGGCTTCGCGTGTTAATTCTGAAAACACGCAAAGACAATTGATGGAGATACTGGCTGCAACTAGAGGTGCGCCTGGAGCATCTTCTTCAAACGCTGCCCAACCAAATGCCGAATGGAGTTTGGAGATTTTTCTCCAACACCATCCATCTAAATTCAATGGAAAGGGCCTCCCTGATGAGGCAGACCAATGGTTAGGGGACATGGAGAGAATCTTCAACGCAAAGAGGTGTCCGGACGAGAACAGGTTGGCTTACACAGAATATTTGTTGACTGGGGAAGCAAGCCATTGGTGGGCGAGCACAAGAGCTATTCTGGTAGAAGCTCAACGTCCTGTCACTTGGGAAGTATTTCGTAGTAAGTTTTACGAGGAGTATTTCCCTGACAGCGTACGGTTTGCGAAGGAAGTGGAGTTTTTACAACTGGTTCAAGGTGGGATGACAGTTTCAGAATATACCAACAAGTTCAAGCACCTTGTTCGGTTTTATACGATGGCCACCAACGAGGAGTGGCAGTGTAGGAAGTTTGAGAACGGCCTAAGGAGTGACTTGAAAGTCATGATTTCAAGCTTGTGCATAAGGACATTTCCTGCCATGGTTGAGAGGGCTAAGGTGTTGGAGAAGAACATGGCAGAGGCTGAACGACATAAGAAACAGCAACAAGTGAGTAGGGGACCAATAGTGTCCAGAGGAGGTTCTGTTCAAAGAAGATTACCTTACGCTCGTCCAAACCAACCAGCTAATACAAGCGGATCACAAGCGATCGTTCCTGTTGGACAGCCTGTACAAGGGAACGTTATTTGTTACCGGTGTGGAGGACCACACTATAGAAATGCATGCCCTCAACTAGCTGGAGGAAAGTACTGCAGTCTTTGTGGAAGAAACGGACACTCAAATAACGAGTGTAATATGAGTGGACGGGCAGTGACGAGACCACCTGTTGCTGGAAGGAATCAACCGAGAGGTGGTAGAGCACAAGCAGCGGGTCGTGTGTATGCAATAACTGGGGCGGAAGCAGCTAACTCAGGTAACCTTATAACCAGTGAATGCTTGCTGTGTAGAGTATCCTGTCATGTGTTGTTTGATTCGGGGGCGACTCACTCCTTCATCTCGAAGTCGTGTGTTGAGAAATTGGGATTAGTGGAGAGGAATATGCAGTTCGACCTGGTGGTTTCTACCCCGGCAGCTGGAGAGATTAGGACGTCTACTGTATGCATTAGATGTCCTATTGTGGTTGAGGGACGTAGTTACAAGGTGAATTTAATTTGCTTACCTCTCCAAGGGTTGGAGGTGATTCTAGGGATGGATTGGTTGACCACCAATCACATTCTTATAGATTGTGGTAACAAGGAATTGGTGTTTCCTAATGATGAAGAAGAAGAGTTAACAGTAACGCTTGGCCAGTTGAAGGAAGATATAATGGAAGGTGCAAGCTGTTTTCTCATCATGACGCATGAAGACCAAGAGCTTGGAGATTTGAGACATGAACGAACGTCCGCTATTGGCAGTCGAGAGAGAACGTCAGTTGTGGAGGAATTTATGGACGTTTTTCCAGATGAGATACCAGGGTTGCCTCCTGTTAGAGAAGTTGAATTCACCATTGATTTGGTGACAACGGCAGCCCCTATATCCGTTCAGCCATACCGGATGGCACCTGCGGAATTGGTTGAACTCAAGAAGCAGATTGAGGAGCTTATGGAGAAACAATTCATTAGACCGAGTGTGTCACCATGGGGAGCGCCTGTACTCTTAGTGAAGAAGAAGGATGGCAGCTCTCGGTTGTGCATAGATTACAGGCAATTAAACAAGCTGACCATCAAGAATAAATACCCTTTACCAAGGATAGATGATTTGCTAGATCAACTGCATGGAGCTGCAGTGTTCTCAAAGATTGATTTGAGATCCGGTTATCATCAAATCAGAGTTAAAGATGAAGACATCCATAAGACAGCGTTCAGGTCACGGTATGGACATTATGAATATGTGGTGATGCCATTTGGAGTGACGAACGCTCCAGCCGTGTTTATGGAGTACATGAATCGCATCTTCAGGCCCTATTTGGACGAGTTCGTAGTTGTATTCATAGATGATATTCTCATCTATTCCAAGACCGAAGAGGAGCATGAGAAACATCTTAGACTGGTACTTGGAGTGTTACGTGAGAAGGAATTGTATGCAAAATTATCTAAGTGTGAATTCTGGATGAAGGAAATCCAGTTTTTGGGGCATGTGGTGTCGGCTGGAGGCATTGCAGTGGATCCTTCAAAGGTGAGAGCAGTGTTAGATTGGAAGAGCCCGCGTTCGGTCACTGAGGTGAGGAGTTTTGTTGGACTTGCGGGCTACTACAGACGCTTTATAGAGGGGTTCGCCAAGATAGTGGCTCCTCTTACCCAGTTAACTAGGAAGGATCAGCCGTTCGCGTGGACTGATGTGTGTGAGGAACGTTTCCAAGAGCTGAAGCGTAAGTTGACAAGCGCTCCTGTGCTGATCATTCCAGACACGTCCAGACCCTTTGAAGTGTACTGTGATGCGTCTCATCAAGGTTTGGGCTGTGTGCTTATGCAAGAGAAAAGGGCAGTAGCGTACGCGTCTCGCCAATTGAAGATTCATGAACGTAACTATCCAACGCACGACTTAGAGCTGGCAGCAGTCGTTTTTGCATTGAAGATTTGGAGGCATTTTCTATACGGATCAACATTCCAAGTCTTCAGTGACCACAAGAGCCTCAAATATTTATTTGATCAGAAGGAGCTGAACATGAGGCAGAGGCGTTGGTTAGAATTTTTGAAGGACTATGAGTTTGAGTTACTCTATCATCCCGGGAAGGCTAATGTAGTGGCAGACGCCCTTAGTAGGAAGGCAGTTCATGCCTCGTTGATGATGGTGAAAGAGTTGAGTTTAGTGGAGAGTTTCAGAGATCTAAGGTTACAGTTTGAATTGGAGCCAAGTAGTATCAAGTGTTGTAACCTTAGAATATCCAGTAACATATTTGATCGTATCTGGGTAAAGCAACGTGAAGATAAGGAGATGGTGAAGATCTTTGGTGCTCTCGGTACAGACAAAGCCAAGGAGTTTAATGCTGGGACGGACGGTATGCTACGTTACCTTGGCAGAACGTGCGTTCCCAATGATGGCGAGCTGAAACGAATTATACTGGAGGAAGCGCACCATAGTCGTCTTAGCATACACCCCGGTATGACTAAGATGTACCAAGATCTCAGGCGTTCGTTCTGGTGGCCTGGGATGAAGAGTGATGTTGCACGCTTTGTGGCATCTTGTTTGACTTGCCAACGTGCTAAGGCAGAACACCAACGTCCAGGAGGATTGCTTCAACCATTGGAGATCCCAGAGTGGAAGTGGGACAGCATTTCTATGGATTTCGTGACCCATCTGCCACGTACGGTCCGAAATCATGATTCAATTTGGGTGATCGTGGACAGATTAACGAAGAGCGCACACTTCTTAGCCGTGAATCTGAAGATGTCAATGACAAATTTGGCTAAGTTGTACATCAAGGAGATAATTCGTCTTCATGGAGTGCCTTCAAGCATAGTTTCTGACCGAGACACGAGATTCACATCTCGGTTTTGGCAATCTTTGCAAGGTGAATTAGGAAGCAGGCTGCAGATGAGTTCAGCATATCACCCTCAGACGGATGGACAGTCTGAACGTACAATCCAGACTTTAGAAGACTTATTGAGGACGTGCGTCCTGGACCACTTAGGCGCTTGGGATGAAGTATTGCCACTGGTGGAATTCACGTATAACAACAGTTTCCAGTCTAGCATTGGTATGGCGCCTTTTGAAGCACTTTATGGGAGAAGATGCCGAACACCACTTTGCTGGTTTCAAGAGGGAGAGAACGTGCTAACTGGACCTGAGCTCATCCAGCAAACAACCGAGAAGGTTAAGTTGATTCAAGACAGGTTGAAAACGTCTTTGAGCAGGCAGAAATCCTATGCTGATAGGAGGAGAAGACCACTGGAATTCGCTACAGGTGATCATGTGTTTCTAAGACTAAATCCAATCACTGGAGTGGGAAGAGTTGTGCGTCCAAAGAAGCTGTCTCCTAAGTTCATAGGGCCGTATCAAATTTTACGGAAGATTGGACCAGTAGCCTATGAACTTGCGTTGCCTCCTCAATTATCAAATCTGCATCCAGTCTTCCATGTGTCTCAGCTTAGGAGATACATATCTAATCCTTCTCATGTATTGGAACTGGAAAACATTCAACTGCGTCCAGATAGAACGTTGGAACTGCAACCAGTTCGCATTGAAGATGAACGCACCAAGCTGCATAAAGGAAAAGACATCCGTTTGGTGAAAATAGTATGGGACGCTAAGACTGGGGATTCAACGTGGGAAGTGGAGAGTGCAATGAGAGACTTGTTTCCACACTTATTCCCGGGTAAGTTCTAAATTTTCGAGGATGAAAATTTTTGTAGTTAGGGAGAATGTGAGACCCTTAATAATTAGCCCAATTTAATCCTGACACATCACTCTTAATGCTTTCCACCTCATTCCCAGCCATTTAAAACCACTCCCTAGACTGATCCCATTCCCTCTGACGTGCACAAAACACCACGCCCATCATTCTCTGATTTCATTAAAACGCACTAAAGTCTGCATGCAAGCATGCCACTTGTCATGTTGGAAGTTTCTGAAATCAGAGTTGGTGTGCATGTGGCTACATGTGAGTAGTTCTCAAATTTTAACGTTAGTTTAACAAAATCAGACTTTTCGAAAACACACTTTCACTTACACGAACTCATCTTCAACCTCTGAAACTCACCCTTTCATATTCTCCAACTTCTCTCTTGAACCAGTGAACTTCCTTTTTACTGTAAAAACTTATATCTCTTCTCCAATCACGATTTCAGCACCATAGGAGAGTTCGTCCAGCCTTGATCTTCATTTTGGACCGAACAGAAATTAAATCCAACCTGGTAAGTCTCTTCGCGGTAGTTCATCCTTTAGGTTTCTGGAAAATAGGATTTTTAGTTGCATGCAAACTGGTATACTGAGTGTTCTGTAAAATTTGGTTAGATTTTAGTTCGGAAGAGTCAAGATCATAAGAAAAAAGTGTTGGACAAAGCCATTTCTACACCTAGGACAAGTTGAATTTCAATCCGGGTAAGGGAAGTTTATATGTTTAATTTATACTGTTTGATTTATGATCTGAGATGCATATATGGAAAGCATGATGTTTGAGTATTTAGAAACGTTTACTGATATGGAATATGATTTCTGGTTTGTTTTGCATGTGTGAAAAATATGAAGTTGAGTTGTTAGAAATGATCACTGATATCTGATATGCATTCTGGTTTGGATGAATCTGTCATGAACTGATACGGCTTGTATGAATTATATTTGATGTCGAATTTGATTTAAATGCATGTTGAGTTGATTATGGATGAATGGAGAATGGCTATTGTGTGGTTGGAATGATTTTAAATGTTGAAATCTGCATGATGATGATGTTTGAAGGGAATTAAACCTGAAATGGAAGTATAAAGTTGGAAAATGGAAATCTGGAAAAATTCTGCTAAGTGTGAAAAATCTAAATTTTCTGATCATTCTCTGTTGCTAAAAGGTCGTTCGTCACTGTACGGTCTTAGACCGTTCGGTTTTTGGTTAACATGACTTAGATTGGAATTCATTCATTTGGAATGAATTCTGCTCGAGAACGAGCGTCCCCCAATTGAGTGAATGAGCGTTCGTTCTGCTCAGTATAGATCAATATTTAAAACTTTATAAATAAGTGACGTTCGGTCTTAAGTCGAGCGTTCGTCCTCAATGACGTTCGGCCTCATGTCGAGCGTTCGTCCTTATTGTTGTTCGACCTTATGTCGAACGTTAGTTCTAGAGAGCGTTCGTCCTTATACTGAACGTTCGTCCAAAGTTGGCGTTCGGTCCTATACCGAAACGCTCGTCCTATAAAGCGCTTGGGTTATAACCAGCGTTAGTGCTGATTCGTGCTTGGTCATTGACCTAGCGTTCGTCCACAGCAGGGTTCGGTTTCTAACTGAACGCTCGTCCTTATTATTGAGTTCTGAGCGAACGTAATTGATGTTTGTCCAAATTGAAATTCTGAACGTTCGTTCTTTGACTGGCAGTGCTGTTTTTCTGAAATTCAATTATATTGGTTGTTTATCTAAACATTTTCTTACTGGTTTTATCCTTTGGATTCTACCTGAACTCTGTACACTCAAAATCTTTCTAAGTATCATCCACCTCTTTTAAAGATCAGTATTTTCAAATTATTAAGTATTGAAACGTATTAAGTGAGTACACGGTTCGTTTCTTTTATTCAGAAACGCGTGGTCAAAAGTACTGTAATACTTTCGTTTTATTTGATCAAAGGATGAATGTTGTAAAATGTTAAGGGAATGAAACACAGAATGAGAAAGGGAATAAAGAGAACTGGTTATTATGAACGAATGATATATTTTGAAGAAATTATTGGAAGTGGATATTAAAGAGCGTTCCAAGGAGGAACGTCTCTGATGTGTTGAATGTGAAATATTGAATGGTAAAGTATGAACCTGGATAAGTTAGGACTCGCTGTCCGTCCTGATATTCCGTGATACTCATCTTCACGTAGAAGGGGGTAGTCATGCGTGGGAATGGCAGGAGGTTCTTCGTTCATCGCTTAGATATGGGCGAGGGGCTAACCTCGAGTGGTAGCTGATTAGGTATATCCCGGCTTGTACACCACTCGGGTGCATGGACGCTTGTAACTACATGGTTCATACAGTCCGGACAGTCTGTCTTTTATATTTATTTTATGATTGCGAATTGATAATTTATGTGCTGCACGCTTGAATTGATATGTGAACGTATGTGTTAATTGTATAAATTAAATATTATAAGCTTACCCTTGCGTTTTCCATTGTGTTGTCTATTGTCCATGTACTTCCGTCTTGTCAAATGCAATGATCATCCGTTGTGGATGTGAGCAGATGGTGGTGCATCCCTTGAAACAATGCTGGAAGAAGAAAATTTGGAGGATGCCAACTTGGTAGAAGTGGAAGTTAAATCGGAGCAGTAGAGATTAGATCCATAGTAGCTGTTAGTTATTTTCTGTACTGTATTTTAACAGTTCTGTGTACAGTACTGCAGACGCGTTTTATCCAGAACTGTTTTATATTTTGATTAGTTTATGAACACTGTAAAGTGCTGTACTGTAATTTGCTGTTTTATTTTGGAGCAGCTACTGTAAATATTAGCCAGTAGGCTTTTATTTCTGTTTTAATGCAAAGACTGTTTATGGTTACTGTTAATTGTAATTAATTCTGAATTATAGTGATTACTGTATTTTGGGATGTTACAATAGTATATTTATGTATTCTTAATATCTAAATTTAATTTCATTTATTAACTTATTATTATTTATTTTATTTATAATAAAAATACAAAAAAGAAGATACTATTAACTATATACTCTATTATATTAAAAATATAACATAAATATTAATAAAATATTTACAATATTCTGACTGCAATAAAATAAGGACAATTCGTAATATAACGAATACAATAAAAAATATTCCTTTCTTATAATTATTATTTAGCGTTAAGATGTAATTAATTATATTTAATATATATATATATATATATTAATAAATATTTTATTGATATTTACTACATATTATTTAAATTTATTTCACTCTTAAAAAAATTTAGATAGACAAAATTAAAATTTTGTTCAATATCGTATGATTTATGATTTTTTATTCTAGCTATAAATAATATCAATTTTTATTAATATTACATTAATTATTGTAATCATTCATCACCATTAGTTTATATAATATTTATCTTTATTAATATAATTATATGTTACTATTTTTTTACATTATTTTTTGTACTTATTCTTTTACACTATTCAATACTTTATTGTTGAAACCTTGTTTTCAGCAGTATAGTGTGGATGTGTGCGATGATTTTTCATAAACATTACTGATGATAATTTCATGTAATGGTGATATAATGTGTAGGACGATCATTGTTTTATGTGTGGTCAATATTTGTTGGAGTGGATACCAAAATATGCGTAATATATTGTAAAAACAAAATAATTGTTGTATTTGGTCAGTTGTAGGTTTGATTGTTCTTATAAAAGTAATTATGAATTTTGTATAATGATATGAAAGCTAAGTTTGGTGTGATTGAGCAATGGCGATTTTTTTTTGTATGTTTTTAGATAAGTTGAATAATAGGTTGGCAGTTGCATATTTGAGTAAGGTTTTTGGAAAGTTTAAGATAGTTTTTAACTTGAACTGAGTAACCCTAATTTACTCAGTTTCCAATCATTACCATTAGGATGTTTAAAATCCTTCATAATTACTAATACAACGTTAAAGGAATGAAATAATATTTTGTTGAACTAACCAATCCCTACTCGATATGTACCAGACCTCGATCAAGATGTATCAGACTTGATCGAGATGTATTAGACTTCGACCTAGATGTTTCAAACCTTGGTCGAGATGTATTAGATTTTGGTCGAGTTGTATCAGACTCATCCTTACCAAGATATATCAGGTGGCTTTTGTATAAGCTTATGTCTTGTGTTACGACCATTTTATGTGATGAACCGGGGTGCAAGATCATATGTGGTCCATGCGTTGTTGCATTATTTCTTTGATAACATGTTTTAAGCTAAAATATAATCATGGGTCAAGTTAGAATGTGGGTTGAGAGATATGAAGTGATTTTTATATTGCTTGTAGTAATGATTTGAGTTTAAGTTATATGGTTGTTTGATAATTTGAAATGAAGTATTTGTTACTGTGAATGTGATGAATGTGTATGTGATGTGATGATGTATATGAGAAGAATGCTTCTTGGCCAAAGATGAGGGGACTTTGGGAATTGACCCCTGAGACTCCAATTGTGGTCTTTAAAGAGTGGTGGGAATTGGCATCGTGTACTTCGCTGGTGAAGCTCTCTGAGAGAGTTGTGGACAGTGGCGTTGTGTACTTCATCAATGAAACTCTCTAGGAGAGTGGTGCGAAGTAGCACTGTGTAATTCACTGGTGAAGCTCTTTGAAAGAGTGGTGGGAAGTGGCTCTTGTGTACTTCGTCGGGAAAGCTCTCTAGAAGAGTGGTGGAAAGTGGCACCATGTACTTCGCTGGGGAAGCTCTTTAAGAGAGTGGTGGGAAGTGTCACTTAAGATAGTTTTGGATGGTAAGCTATGTGCGAGGGTTATGTTGATGTTTGAACCTCTTGGGCTGAGTCTACACGTGGATTCATTTTTGTTGGATGATACACAATGAAGAGAGTGGGGATTGCATTAGGAATACATTTTCTTGGATTCAGATGTATTTCGGATAAATTTTGATTACTGACTATTTTTAAATGTTCTTATTATTGTAAATAAATTTTACTAAGTGGAACATTTATTTGATGAATCAAATGAACATTTTAATTTTTTAACTTATTGTAAAAAATAACTATGTTTAGTATATGCACGAAAATTTTCTAAATTTTTAGTAGCATTTCGAGTGAGTGTTACATATTGGTATCAAAGCCTAGTTTTGAAAAGAATTTCGATTCACAAGGAGTTAACTTGTTATGCTTTTGTTGTGCATCCTTTGTTTATTGTATGAAAATTGGTAAATGTGTTATTTGATTCTAGAGTCACACATTCTTTTGTGTCATTAGATTGTGCAAAGGATCTTAGGTTACTCACTAGTGTAGTAAAGGAAAACGATAGCGGTTATTTTCGCCTATCCATAGCGGTTCCGCAATCGAGGTATATACAGGCGAGGTAAAAAGTCTACCACTTTTTGCCTCGGTTTTGAGTTGAACTGGTGAACCGAGTCAGTACAAGGGTCTTATGCCTCGGTTTGGAGTTGAACTGAGGCAGTAGAAAGGGTTTTTTTTTTTATATTTTACGAAACAATACATTCTTGTGTAGCGGGATATTAGTTTGTATTAATAGATGCAGTCCCATTACACACATATAAAACTGTGACTAGGTATCAATCCATACTTCTTCAATGGCCACAAGTCTGGAAATCTGGAAAGTAAACATTCAGCTGTGAGTAGGTATCAATCCATATTAATAGATGCGGTTCCATTTTGCACATTCAGCTGCAAGATCAATAGGTGAGCCTATTACTGTGATTATTTTTCCTTTGATCAATACAGCAGCAGTTTCATTATCCAGATTGAAGTAGTCCATGAAGTGCATATCAGAAATACCAGCAACGTCTTGAAAATAAAAAAAAAGTACCTTTTTAGCTTTTGTAAGAATCAAAGGCGCCAGCATTCCGGAGGTTATCATCCCCAAAAATCAATTTCTTCCCCACCGCCGACGCCAACAACAAATGAGCATCAGCCACCAACTCCTCTATAATAATCAGCCATTCCACCCTCCCTTCCAGCAAACCTAGTAAGTAGCGACTCTCGCGTGCATCGTCATCCCTTGTGTCGTCCCAGATGTGTAACCAAAAAGACTAGCGCCGGAAACCACCGATCCCACGGTTGTACTGGTTGTGTGGGTGTCGTGACCGTCATCGTCGCGAGGGGATCTAGACTCAAGGACGGTTGGGGTCGTTGTCTCCCGTCGGAGGTCTCGTCGATGGAGTGGGACTCGAGGACGAGGTCGCACTCGGAGTAGAGGATGTCGCCGGTGGAGTGGTCAGGGACGAGGCCGCACTCAGAGCAGATGATGTCGCTAGTGGACTAGTCAGGGACGAGGCCACACTCAGAGCAGAGGATGTCGCCGGTGGAGTGGTCGGGGACGAGGCTGCACTCGGAGTAGACGATGCCGCCGATGGAGTGGTCGGGGACGAGGCTGGACGAGGCGAGAAAGAAGGCACTCAGTCGCACTAGGTTTTCGTTGGTTGAACATTTGGGGGAAAATTTCATCCTTCGCATATAAGAAAGGTTTTTATGCCTCGGTCCTTCTTGCCCCCGAGGTAGTAAAGGCTTGTATGCCTCGGTCCTTCCTACCAACCGAGGCAGTATCTCTGCCACCACTATCGTACCAGATGAAAGGTTTAATTAATATAATATCTGTGGAGTTTATGCCTCGGTTCACCTTGCTAACCGAGACAGTATTGCCTTTACACATCGGTTTCTTGACAACCGAGGCATATAATGTTCTAAATATTAATAAACTGCCACCGTGTTTTGATATGCTTCGGTTTTGCTGGAACCGAAGCATAATATGCGAGTTAAAAATACGATTTTTTACTAGTGACTAGTGAGTGATCTGCATTATGAACTGGTGGTTTCTACATCAACATTGGGTCAGGTCTTAATGAGTTCAGTTTGTGTTGAATGCCCGATCGTAGTTGTAGGATGCAAGTTAAGAGTGAATTTGATATGTGTGCCTCTTTAAGATGTAGATGTCATTCTTATGATAGATTGGTTGACTGCCAATTACTTTCTAATCTTTTGTGAGCAACAAAAGATTGTTTTTCCAAATATTAATGGTGTAGAATTGGGCTCGGCTTAAAAACTTTTCATGGAAGTAACAGATGAAGCATCTTATGTTATGATCATGACTCAAGAGAAAAAGAAGAGTTTTGAAGAACAAATCAAAGGCATATAAATGGTCAAAGAGTATGTTGATGTCCTTCTAGATGAAGTATCTAAGTTACCATAGAGTAGAGAAGTGATTTTTTTCTATCAATTTAATTCCAGGAACAGATCCAGTATCCCTTGTTCCGTATCGAATGACATTTACGGAGTTAATTGAACTAAAGAAGAAAATCAAAGACTTATTGGAGAAACAATTTATTAGGCCAACTGTTTCACCATGGGGAGCTTCATTATTATTGGTCAAGAAGAAAGATGAAAGTTCTAAACTATGTGTGGATTATCAGTAATGAATAAATTGACGATTAAGAATAAGTATTTGTTATCAAGAATTGATGATTTGATGGACCAATTGAGAAGAGCTTCAAGAAAACTTGAAATATATTCCATCTTGGATATACAAAGGCTTTAACCACTTACAACATAACATCATATAGAATACTTCACTTTTTCAATAATAATAACTAAAATAATAACTAAAATGGATACCAACCAATTCAAAAGCAAGCAAAATAAATTAAAAAAAACAATAAAAAATAATAAACAAGTAAAATAAATTTAAATAAAATAAAAAATAAAAATAGTAACAAGTTTCAAATTTCATGAGGATAAATAAAGAAAATATTTAACTTGATTTTAAAATTCGATGAATTTTTAAACTAAATTTTAAAGTTCGATATATTCTTAAATTTTGTGTTATTTAATCAAATTTTAAACTTTTAACAATTTAGTTCACCGAATCTCAAAATTTGATATTTTTTTTTAAACTGATGTCAAAATCCGATGTTATTCTTGATGAAATTTCGAAATTTGATTATTATTGAAAATTTTTCCTACGATTTTCAAAATTTGGTAAATATTTTTGCAAATATAAGTTTTGAAATTCAATATACATACAAAATATTATAAAAATACATATTTATTTAATACGGACGATTTTGGTAAAAAAAAGTTCAAAAGCCAATTGTATAAGTGAAGAAAAAATGAAATGAATACCTACTTCCCTATTTCATACTAATGAAGATAAACAAACGTGAAGGAAGAAACATACAAAAACAGTATCCTAAAAAACTAAAATTGAAGAGAAAAAACATCATTAGAGTTAACTTGCACTACCATATTAGTAAATATAATACCTTTCGCAATAAATTTATTTAATAAATAATAATAACGGTTTATCTAATTAATTTAATATTATATATATATATATATATATATATATATATATTCTCAAGGAATATATATTTGACATGACATTAAATTTATTGGGGTGAAGAAACAAAAATAGAGATGCAAGGAGAAAAATGAGAGATGCAAGAAGAAAACCCCTAATCACGATCCTATCCCTTTCTTCATACAATGTAATATCCATGTTACATTCATGTGGTGTCTCTTAAGTGGGTTTGACTCATCATCATCAACACAACATCGCAGCGACCCTCTGGTCAAACCACTCATGGAGCCCTGCATCTTCATCATACTGTCTCTCTGTTTCTGCGTCCTAATAAGACGCTTCTTCTTCTCCCGTCGAATCAAACCCACCACCCCTCCTGGCCCTTCACACATACCAATCATCTCAACCATCCTATGGCTCACAAAATCCTTTCAAATCGAACCAATTCTCCGAACCCTCCACGCCAAATACGGTCCCATTCTCACCCTCCACATTGCTACTACTCCCGTCGTCTTCGTACGCGACCGCTTTCTCGCCCACCAAGCCCTCGTCCTAAATGGTTCTCTTTTCTCCGATCGCCCCAAGGCCCTCGCCGTCGCCAAAATCATAACCACCTACCAACACAACATTAGCTCCGCCTCCTATGGCGCCACCTGGCGCACCCTCCGCCGCAACCTCACCTCCCAGATGCTCCACCACTCCCGCGTCAAGTCCTTCTCCGGAATCCGCACCTGGGTCCTCCACACCCTCCTCACGCACCTCAAATCCCAATCCCAATCCAACAATTCTGTCAGAGTCATCGACCACTTCCAATACTCCATGTTCTGCTTGCTCGTCTTCATGTGCTTCGGGGAACGACTCGACGATGGCAAAGTCAGAGACATCGAGCGCGTGCAGCGCCAGATGCTTCTGCGCTTTAGAAGCTTCAACATCCTCAATTTCTGGCCCAGAGTCACGCGTGTTTTGTTCCGCAAACACTGGGAAGAGTTGCTGAGGCTTCGGAAGGAGCAAGAGGATGTTCTGGTTCCGCTTATAAGAACCAGGAAGCAAAACCAAAAGCAAAAGCAAAAGCAAGGCAAGGAGGAAGGCGTTGTTTCGTATGTTGATACTTTGTTGGATTTGCAGTTGCCTGAGGAGAAACGCAAGCTCAACGAAGAGGAACTTGTGACGCTGTGTAATGAGTTTTTAAACGCGGGCACGGATACGACTTCCACTGCGTTGCAGTGGATCATGGCAAATTTGGTGAAGTACCCGCACGTGCAAGAGAGGGTGGTGGATGAGATAAGGGAGGTATTGGGTGAGAGAGAAGAGAGGGAAGTGAAAGAGGAGGAGTTGCAGAAACTGCCTTATCTGAAAGCTGTGGTTTTGGAGGGTTTGAGGCGTCACCCACCGGGGCACTTTGTGCTGCCGCATTCAGTGACTGAGGACGTGGTTTTGAATGATTACTTGGTGCCTAAGAATACGACAGTGAACTTCATGGTGGCAGAGATGGGGTGGGATCCAAAGGTATGGGAGGATCCAATGGCGTTTAAACCAGAGAGGTTTATGAATGATGAGTTTGATATTACTGGGAGTAAAGAGATCAAGATGATGCCATTTGGTGCAGGCAGGAGGATTTGCCCTGGCTATAATCTGGCATTGCTTCATTTGGAATACTTTGTGGCCAATTTGGTTTCGAATTTTGAGTGGAAGGTTCCAGAGGGTGGGGATGTGGATTTGTCTGAGAAACAAGAGTTTACTGTGGTAATGAAAAATGCATTGAAAGTTCATCTTTCTCCAAGAATCTAGACTCTGCAATGTACGCATCTCACTATATTGTATAAATAAGTTGGAAAATAATTTGATGATGTATAATTGATAAGATTGATGGTTTTAATACGAGCATGGTTTATTGCTTTGATGTGCCTTCAGATTTCTTTAATGAGAATACATAGACATATTCAAAAGGCTAGTGAAAGAAATTATAAAACAAAAAGAATATATTCTTTCTCTTTTACTATTTCAAATATTTTGAAAGTCAGTTTTATAAAGATTCTAATCTACTAAAGGAAGTAATGTGTTATGTGGTTTTAGGTTTTGTGTGTTTTGGAATTCATCCTCTAAGTTCTGTGATTTCATTTTAAGTTGTTTTTCGATTATTATCCTATTTTAATGTTATTTGATTAAAATTTAAAATATAAGAGCGTCTAGATGCACAAATGATTTTGTCTTTAATAAAAACATCGTATAAGATAATATTTACTTAGACAAATTTGAAGTATTTAAAAAACACTAGAAGGGGTTCAATAATGTTAATGAAAAAACTTTTTCACGCTGATATAGCACTTTCGTCGAGTACAAAATTTTTCAAGTAGTTGTTAAACGCTCGACCTTGTAAATGATTTTAAATAATGAATTCTTTCCACGTGTTATTCAGGATATTCACTGCAGTGTTTGTAAGAACTTCCTTTTTAATGAACAATCATTTAGTATGGGAAGCTTTTGCATTCAAAACTAAAAGGAAACTATATGTTTTATAAGAGAAGTGTTGAGACAAAAGTAAACAATAAATGCACAAATATTTTTATATTGGTTCACTCCAACTAAGTTACGTCCAATCTTCTCTATCCTTAAAGGGTTCCACTATAATCTTCAACAAGATTACAACTGAGCATTCTCACCACTCCTGGTATCCCTAGGCACTCTTAGTATCCTCCGATGTGCTACCTAGTTGGGTTTCACCCGCTCTTGGCTGTGCAATATTCTTCACCACTCCTGGTATCCCTAATCAACGAATAACTCCTATTATCCTAGACTGGTTAAGGTTCACCATTTCTAGTACTAGAAAATCCTGATATCCTCTGATACGCTGCATAAATTTCCTTAACTCGCTTCAGTTTCATCACAAATGTTTTAATTCTCTTGAGAATTACAATTAACCAATTACTTACAAGTCGTTTATATAATTATTCTCATAGAAAGGATATGTGTTCAATACAATACAATCTATAGACTCCTTGGGTCTCTCTCTCTCTTTTCTCTATTCTCTCTTCTTACAATAGTAAACAAATGTTACAATGAAGCTTGAGAGTATTGCTTAACTTTTCTTTTTCTCTTCTTAGATATTCTCTTTGAGCTTGAGCTTTTTTTTGCTTTTATTCTAAACGCTTTTCATAGGATTGATATTTTCATTATAAGCTATCCTTTTGATTATTCCTTTGAATGATCATCTATTTAAAGGCTTTATCAAAAGATATCCATTAGACCGAGCTTTTAGCCTTGAATCTTGTGTCTTCTCCATCTTGCGTGTGAAGCAACCATTGATTAAAGTCAACTTGTCAAAGCAAGCTTACTTTTTTAGTACTTTGCTCGAAGTAGGTTGTACTATCTTTTAGACACATCTTCTTATGAAGAGATTCCATGAATATATTTGTCTGTAACGTCTACTTTTGATATATTTCAAATAAAACATGTGGATGTGTGTAGTAAGTTATCCACATAAAATAGAGTATATTGTGCATGTAGTAGATATGTCTTTTCTGTTATAACTTTTGTTGCTTTTTAACGTTCCACATTTAATGACATTTAATGCTTGTTCAGAACAATAAAGTGTTTTTTTACATTTTCTACCATTGAGATAGCGTTTATCATTTAAGTTGTTATTTAAGATGCCAAATGTTGAGTAAGAAATTCATCGTTGGAAAGCGCTTTTTGGGATATTGGCTTTTTAGAACTAAAGTGTTTAACAAGTATTGTTTCTTTCATGTGTTCGAATGTTTGCTTGAGGCTTCTAAAGATTTTAGTCTGAGACATTATCTCGACACCTTTTCACTTTTTGAGAGTTCAACTGATTACCATTGGTTACAATATAGCTTACGCGTTTAACATAACTCATATAGGCGCTTTGACCTTTAAGTCGTTTAGCATTGCGTCTGAAAGCTTTAACTTAGTTGTTTATGCATGTCTTATAACCCTAAGTGTTTTCCTAAGGCTTCTTTATGTTGCTAGATGATTGGGGATTTTGTTCATAGCACTTATGTTTCTGCCTATCCTATTCTTTTAGTTAAGCATGTTCAGATTCTTAACTTGTTTAATGTTATTTTTTTAAACTTCAAAACATGAGAGCGTTTAGACATATAAGTATTATAGACAATTTTTTCTTAACAATCTCTCCCTTTTTTTATGTTTAACAAATACACATCTAAACAATATGATTTTTCTTAGTTCAATGTAGAGTTGTAGTTTTATACGTTTACAATTTTTAGTTGTTTATGGGTTTTGCAAGTTTTATCTCTTTTATTGTTTTATCTTTTGCATGCGGGTTGATGGTCACAATTGAAATATATAGAAACATATGAAAAGACTGAAACAAAATAAATAAATACTGAAACAATTAAAAGACTGATAAAAGACTTGTATTTTAAAACATAAACATATTATATGAATGTGTAAATGAACTCCTAAGATGAACTTCTAAGAATCTGAAGACTCCGCCTGATTTTGTGCTATCCTATTCTATCATATCTTCTAGTGTACTCCCTCTGAGTACATGCTCCTAAATGTTGACGCGTCTCTTTACTCCCCCTTATTTGATAAACATCAAAGGGGAAAGAAAGAGAGGACATCACCGCCCGACAGAGATGGAGTTAGTGAAGGATGGTGAAAGAGAAGAGAAAAAGGGTTGAAGAGGGGTTGAGAAGGGAGAAGAATAGGGTAGAAAGAAAATGTGAAAGCAAATATAGAGATGGGGTGAGGCAAGGTCTGACGGGGAAGGGTGTAGGTTAAGTGGAATAACTACTTGCGTAAGGCAAGTAATTTCTGAATACAAGAGTAGGAAAGGAGGTTGGATTATCATATTCATCTTGGTCTAGTGAACGAATAAGATGATCATGTTCTGGAGGTTTGGAAGAAGGCATCATTAGTTCAGACCATTGAGAGTTTGAGAACTTAGGAGTTTGAGAGAGTACGAAAGCAAGAGAGAAAGAGAGGAGTTAAGTTTTCGTTAGAGTGAATGAATTGAGAATGTGAAGAGTAGAGTCGAGTTAAATATAATGAAAGATTAGTCACAGGCAATTGATTTGTCTCATCCATTTAATGTGCTTAATACAATTAGATTTTGAAAAGAGATATTGTATCTCTTGAAGACTAAGAAATTTTGGAATAAAGTGCTAATGTAACGAAGAAGAATGGGAAAGGTGACAAAGTCAGAGAGTTTGTCATCTCGAGGAAGAGGGAAAGAGAGTTGATGTTAGGGAAGATAACTTGATTGACACACGAAAGATATTGAGTAGATTGGAGAGAGAGGAGTTGAGATTTGGAGATCTTAGACAACTTCTAGAGATGGGCTCAACATATAGACACTACCTAATGCATGTATGCAGATGTCTTGTAGACAATATGTCTTAGACGATGTTATGTATGACGTCATTCAGACTATGTATCCTAGACTTTTGACTCTCTAGATGCTATATGAACACACTAAAACATGTTGCATCAAATTCATTCAATGATTTTCATACCAATGTGGGTGATTAAACGATAAAATCTATCTTCAAATAATGGCCCCAAGCTAGTTTTTGAATGCATTGGAGTTTTCATCTCCTTGGCTTCATCCATTTTGAACTTTTTGAGCAGCTCCTTTATGTACTCCGTCTCATGAATGTAGATCGTGTCTTTTTCTTGTTTGATTTGCAGTCCAAGAAAGAACTTTAGCTCAACCATCATGTTCATATGAAATTTTTCTTGCATCATGATTGAGAAATCTTGACATAGTTTTTCATTAGTAGCCCCAAGGATAATGTCATCAACATATATTTGAATGATAATGAAGTCTTAATTGACATTTTTCCTTAATAGCGTGGTGTCTACTTGACCTCTCGTGAAACCATTCTTTATAAGGAAGAGATTTAACCTTTCGTACCAAGCTTTGGGATCTTTCTTTAATAAATACAATGCCTTGTTAAGTCTGAAGCCGTGTTTGAGAATAGCCTTTCGGAACAAGTCTTGCCTTATTTATGGTGACTTTTCCATCTTCACCTAGTTTGTTGCGATAGAGCCATTTTGCTCTGACTACATGCTTTCCTTGAGGTAACTCTACAAATTTCCATACCTCATTTTTCTTGAATTGATCCAACTCTTCTTTCATGAGTTCAACCCAAAAGTTATCTTCCAAAGCCTAATTGATGTTTAATGGCTCTATTTGAGAGATGAGAGTTGTGGTAGGATGCTTATGATATGCTCTTGTTGTCTCATGCCCATCCAAACTTCCTATGATCTTTTCTGAAGGGTGATCCTTGGTGATTAGACGGTGTAGGCTATTTTGTTCTCTTCTTTGTTCAGAAGTATCATTGAGTGGTCTTTCCTGTTGAATCTCTTCTTGATCTTTGGGTGCCTTGGATGTTTTTGCTTCCTTGGAAAATTATCATCAATCTGCAATTTAAAGAAAGAGTCGTCTAACTCTAACTTGTTTAGGTCAAACTCATGATTAAATTTTACATGGATGGCTTCTTTAACTTTTAAGGTTCTAGAGTTGTAAACCCTAAACCCTTTTGATGTTTTTATGTAACCAAGCATGATTCCTTCATCACTTCTAGAGCCAAACCTCTCCAAATTATCTTTAATATTTAATATAAAGCATTGATAACCAAAAGGGTGAAAATAGGAGATATTTGGCCTTCTGTCCTTCCATAATTCATAAGGTGTTTTTCTGAGGATTGACCTAATGTAAACTATGTTCTGAATATAGCACGTAGTGTTAACTACTTCTACATAGAAGTCCTTAGGAGAGTTAAAAGTGTTTAACATTGTTCTGGCCATCTTTTGTAGAGACCTATTTTTCCTCATAACGACGTTGTTCTGTTGTGCAGTCCTTGATGTTGAAAAGTTGTGGTTAATGCCAGATTTTCACAAATTTTTTTTAAAAATTTGTTTTCAAATTCTCCTCTATGGTCACTTCGGATAGATCTTATTTTAAAATCTTTTTAGTTTCTATTATTTTACAAAGTTTGCATAAAGCATTAAAGGTCTCATCTTTATGAGTTAGAAATAAGACCCAAGTCCATCTAGAAAAATCATCTACTACTATTTATCCATAGCGTTTACCGCTTATAAACGTTGTTATTGTAGGACCAAATAAATCTATATGAAGCAAATCAAGAGGTTGTTTAGTTGAAATAATGTTTTTACTTTTGAAAGACTCTTTGACCTATTTGCCCTTCATGCATGCACTATAGAAGATTGAATCATTGATTGATACTTGTGGTAGTTCTCTTACGAGATAATGACATTGCAACTTTGAGATTAATCTGAAGCTTGCATGTCCACAATTATTATGCCATGTTATTGCCTCATATTGCAACACCATATCTAAATATTAATATGATACAAGATAGGGAAAAGTGGTGAGTCGAACCTCATCATGGTTAAATCAACTAAAAGTCACTCGCTTGATAATCCAAATTGTTTTTCAACACATTTCACACTATTTTCATGAACTAAATATGTTTTCTAAACATCAAAATCATCACTACTCAACATAATGATAAAGATAGTTAAAACATAGTGTTTTCTACCAAATCTCTATGGATACAATACTTGTTATACTACAAACTACCCATACTTATTGGTATACTTGGATTGTTGCGTGGCAACCCAACAAAGCTTTTCCATTTTCTTCTCCTTCATTGTCCCCAACCTTGATCCATCCTTTATCGATGACGTGTGGGTCTCGATGGCCACATATATGATGGAAGCAACAAATGGTTGCTTGTGTGGGTCTTATACTCAACTATGAGGCTGAAAAGTTCGATCTTGAAGGTAGATATTAATGTGGGTATGTATGTTAATGATTTCATGTATGTGGGCTTTTTTGGGTCTACCTAAGGTAGCATGAAGGTGTGCACAATGTTGAGTGGTAAAGTTTCAATTTCTTTTCCGATTCCCTAGTGGCTCCTGCCATTATGTCAACACCCTCCACCACTTGAACACTTGGACAAAGAGATAGTAAGTCTTCTTGGAAGGGTATTGTAGGGGTTATTGTTGGGGTTGTCATTGTTGGTGCTTTTCTTCTTGCTTCCTTTGATAGTTCATGGTTTTAGCGTATTCTAAGAAGGTGAAACGAATGAAGAAATTTGGTCAATCTATTGAGTTGGTGATTATTATAACGCTTCAAGAGTTTAACTACAATTAACTAAAATTTACCACTATGGGGTTCATTGGTCATTGTGTGTTTTAGGATTGTGTACAAGGGTGTGATTCTCAGGAGTGCTAACACTATTGTAGTGGTTGATGAGTGCATATTTATGGCCACATTTTAAGTTTAATTTCAAATTTTTAGTGAAATAATTATGTTTAAATGATTGATTTAAATAAGATTTGTGACGTTTGAATTTATCAGGTTTGGGAATTAAAGACACTTAAAATGTGAATTTTAGTTGCATAAATTATTTTGGATAGTCTAATGTTTGTTGATGTAGTTGAAATTAAAGTTTGATTGATTCAAAACGTAAAAATAAGTGGTCCAAGTTGCACATTTAAGTATGAATTAGTTTATTCATGAAAAGAAAATTACAAGGAGCTAAATACACCCATAATTTTTCATTTATACAACCTCTTTCTCAGCATTGGGCCATTTTTACTTCCATACCCTATAATTTCACTATTCTACACCCGTCATACCACTCACAAGTCAAATTTAATTAGATGATGTCATGTATGCATCAATCCTAGCAAATAAAGATGAGCCAATCAGATCCTACAACATGTTATGGTCCTCTACACACCCAATCAGTCAATGACAACATGTCATGCCATCACCACCTTCATTACCCAAGACAGAACCCTAATTTCCCTAGCCACCATCTTCCACCTTGCGTCGGCCACTGTCAAGCATGACAACCACCAGAGAAGGCCACCCCATTCTTATCCATTCTCCACCACAAACCTCCTTGGACCACCGTGAACCTCCAATGCTTCACCATCTTCATCGTAGACTAGGTAGATCTCAACGCGAAGCCACCATGGCCAATGTTCATCATCTTCCTCGCGCATCAACACTCAATACCGTGCCATAAGTAGCTCCTCCATTCATCCACTCAGACTCCTCCAGTGGGAAGCAATCATCCACCACTTGTCTCATTTTATTTTACCATGTATTAAGCTTCTAGGGCTATTCCACTGTAATTTAATTATGGATTATGATGTTAAGTTGAATTAATGTATTTGTTTCTTTTGATTATTGATTTGAGTTATCCTTCTTCTATGTCTTTAATCTCTTAATCATGTTAAAAGTAATGATTTTTGTATCATAAGGTGTTTGAATATACATGTATATTGATCATATAAGTTCAAGGGGGGGTTTTAGGTTTGATTTAGAATGTACTTTGATTGAATTTAGGAGCTTTCATATGATTAAACAAGTTTTTGCTACTAATTGAGAATGTACTTTGATTAGTGGTAAAAAGTTTAACAATAATTAATTGAGAATTTACTTTGATTAATTAACTTATAATTTTCTTAAGAGATTTAAGAATATACATGGTTAACCACAATAGGATTTAATTGAGAATGTACTTTGGTTGAATTTATTGTGAATATTCTAAAAAGGTTTTGCTTTTGATTGAAAATTTACTTTGATTAATTGTAAGATCGCCCTCAAATTAATTAAAAATGTACTTTAATTAATTTGAAACTCGAACAATAATCAATTAAACAATAATATATGAATAACTGATGATGAATCTATCTTGGAAAAGTAGTGAAATTAGCCTATTTTGTTCTTTAATTAAACTCATAACATTTTTCAAACATTAATTTCATTGGCATAACTTTTCACTTTTATTTTTAAGCATTGCATAACATTTACTAACTTTTCAGAGTCTCCATAGTCAAGTATTTGGAAAACAATTTTGTATTAGTTAGAAAACGATTCAGGGTTACTTTAACCCTATCTAGTTTGTTAACTATTAACTTAACAATATTGAAGTCGTCTTGTTAAGTAGTATTAATTTGATAATGTCAATAACAACATATTAGCGATTAAAAGGTGTAACCATTATTTATGCTCAAGGTAAGAATAAGTTTTTTCTTAAGTTGATGATAAAAATAAGCCCATCACAAACGGAGAATGAATCAAGGTTGGTGACGTTAAAGGAGAAGAAAATGACAAAGCTCGCTAAGAAAAATACTTGGTTATGAGAATTTAGTTATGACATACAAACATTAAAAATTCCACGTATAAACATTAAAAAAAAACTATGTATAAATTCATGTTAAAGAAAAGTTTAACACAAAAAATATATCTATTTAAAATTTGAAATAAAACTGAATTTTAAGATAGGTTAAGATCCAATTTCATAATATTAAAATGGCTTAATTGCTTACTTGGTCCCTACATTTAGAGGATTTTTTCAGTTTAGTACCCGCTTTTAGAAATGCCTCTATTACGTCCTCATGTTGTATAATTTGCACCAATCAAATCCCTTTCGTTGAATTGGCATAAACGGAGTTAACTCCGTTGTGACGTGGCTATGAAATTTGAATTTTTTTTCTCTCTCCTCTGCTCTTCCTGCAACGATCAGCTTGACATGACATGGGAGCCATTTGTGACTTCCTTCTTGACATTGGCCTCTACCCCCGATTTTACCATCACTGTTTACTTTCTCTTCTTGTTCTTCCTTCTTTACTTCATCCCCAAATTTCCTTTGTTCCCTCCTCTCGATGGTAACCCTAATTTTCTTATCCTCGAAGTCCCTCTCCTCGCTTATCTCCCTCTCTTTGCGCTTGTGAGATTGCGAGGAGTGTCGCGGCTCCACCGAATCTTCCCTCTCCTCATCGCGTTTCACCTTCGACCTACTCTTTCTTTCTTAAACCTTATTCCTATCCTTATCTCTGTCCTTGCTTCCTTCTCTTTCATAAGCCCTATCCCTATCTCTATCCCTAGATTTAGGGTCACACCTATGATGCTTGTCTGATCGATATGGCGATGGTCGTTAGAGTCGCGAGGGTAGTGGTCATCGGAGTCGCGATGGCGTTCGGAGTGACGATCTCTACTTCTCTTTTCGGATTTGTCTTTGTCGTCCATTTCAGGGTTTGGATTGGAAGATGATTCTTCTCTGCTATTGTAAATGGGACTCCCATAAATTCTTTAAAACCCTTCTTCCCAAATACTTCAAACATAACAACTTCTCCAGCTTCGTTCGCTAGCTCAACACCTATGTCAAATTTTCCACATTCTCACCTTTGCTTCTGTCTCTCCTTAATTTTCTCTCACCCTACCCTTCTATTGTACCTCTCTGGCCTCTTCTCTCTCAAAAATACTGCTCACACTATGATACATCAAAATTCTTTTTTTTAATAATTTTATGAATTAGGATCAAATATTCAAATCTATAAAATAACCTTTGATTTATATCAACTGACACCATTTATTCTTCCTAATTAATCTATGGAACGAAAGATTTGTAATTTGTATAAATTGAATATTTGATTAATAAATTATGATTTCATAATTTTACTATAACCATATTGATAAATTTCTTCCACATTTAATAATAGTTTAACTTTTAGTATGATTGCATATACATGTTCTATGTGAAGTAATTCGATTCATCTGTTTTTATATATAATATCATTATTGCGATGTAAACGGAGGATTTATGGTGTAACGGATACAACCTTCAGGAAGCTTGATTCAGACCATTGGAAGTTTCCAAGGAGGGAATATGCATTTGCTAAAGAACATAAGGAGGATGGGTAAGTATAACAGACTGCATCAGGGAGCTTTCAATATGATGAAGCCAGGCGTGAAGGCTGAAGTGGAGAAACTGAAGAAGGACGAGAACATTTTGAAGTTGGAAATTTTGAAACTGAGGCAGCAACAGGAGCATTCGCATGTTTAGCTCACTATGCTCAGTAGAGAGTTCGATGTGCAGAGATTGGTAAATTTAAAACCCTTAAAACGAGACATTGATAGAAGAGAAAGAAGAAGCTGATCATTGTAGGAAGAGCAAAAGATAGAGAAAAAAAAGATGAGTTTTCAAAGCCACGTCCCCACGGAGATAACTCTGTTTATGCCAATTTAACGGAAGGGACGTGATCAGTGCAAATTATACAATATGAGAATGCAATAGAGGCATTTTTAAAAGTGATACTAAACTAAAAAAATCCTCTAAATGTAGGGATCAAGTAAGCAATTAAACCTATTAAAATTTAAAAACTTAAAAAATCCAATTTCGTAATATTAAAATTAAAAAAACTTAAATATATTTAACGCAAGTATTATGAGTATTGAAAAAAAAGAAAGGTAAGTAATTACTTCCTATCACATTATTATCTATATTTAGACGTTTCTAAACCTTTAAAATAACCACTTAGATAAAAAAAGATATAATTAATTATTAAGTATTTAAGTATCATTGCTATCTCTTTTATTCTTATAGTTATAACATGTGACATCCCAAAATTACAGTCAAAACTATAAAATCAGAAAATCACATTTAATAATAATCCAGTACAGTTTTCCACTAAAAATTAAAACTTCAGAAAATAAACGAACGCTCAAGGACGAACGTCCTTGTGTACAATTCAAACCGAAAGCACAAGAAAATCTGACCGAACGGTTTACAAGGGACGATTACCGAACGGTCTTAACAGAACAAATAAGCAGATGAAATGGTCGAACGACCACACCGAAACAAACTATTGGCCGATCGTCTCACTGCTCGGTCTTCACTTCGACATCAACCAAGCTCTCTTCGTTCAGCGCCTCTTCCAAACGCTCGTCTCCCTCTGCTCACATCCACACGGATGATCATTGCAATGACAAGACGGACGTACAAGGACAATGGACAACACAAGGAAAACGAAAGGGTAAGCTTACTTAATTTAACTCGTGCCTTAGTCATACAATTCATTACATAATTCATCACACATCAAGGCATTATAACGCATGCACAAAATAAGACTCGACACGACTGACTGTCCGGACTGTATGAATTCTGCGTAGTTACAGGCGTTCGTGCACCCGGGTGGTGTGGTAACTGGCATTCTCATCAGCTGCCACCCGAGGTTAGTACGTCCGTCCAAAGTACCTCTAAGGATGACGACCTCCTGCCATTCCCACGCATGACGTGCGCCTCTACTTGAGGACGATCACTCACGGAATATCAGGATTGAACAGCCAGCATTAACTTCCCACAGTCATACTTTACGAATTTCAACATTCATCTGAGTCGTTCCTACCTGGAACCCTCGTTCAATAATCATAGTTTCATTTTCATTTCGTATACTGTTCAACATTCATTACTCATCAATTCATATCCATTTTCATCATTTATAAGGATGAGCATCAAAAACCAAATGTCATACCCTCGCCAAGAATACGAGGACGAACGTTGCAGACTTGACCAAGAGGACGCTCGTTAAGAATTGGAGAACGAACGCTAGATATATGATCGAGCGCCATTCTGAGCGAGCGCTCAATCTAAGACCGAGCCCCTGTTTTAGAACGAACGTTCAGAATAAAACCGAATACCATTTTTGAACGAACGTTCGGTATAAGACCGAACACCAATTAGGACGAGCGCTCATTATAAAACCGAGCACTCTCAAGGACGAACGCTAAGTTCAGAACAGAGCACTATTTGGACGAACGCTCAGTTTGAGACCGAGCACCAACTAGAGCGAACGCTCAGGTCAAAACCGAGCGCCATATGGGACGAACGCTCAAGTCAAAACTGAGCATAATTAGGACGAACGTTCAATTTTGAGCCATTTTGGACGAACGCTCAGTTCAAAACCGAGCGTCATTTTGGACGAACGTTCACGGTGAGACCGAACGTTCAATAGTGCCTAGCCGAAAGTTCAAGCAAAGCATTTTGTTGTGCGGACGCTCGTCCTCAACCAGGATTCTACCCGAATGACAGAATCCTATTTCCACCATGTTGGCCAAGAAAACCGAACGGTCAGAGACCGTCTCAATAACGCACGTATAATATTGTGGGAAGTAAAAGGGTAGAAATTTAAAAAAAAGCTATTCAGACACAAACAGTGCTTGGCCGAACGCTCAAGCATGGCAAATTTAGGACGAGGACGTTCGTCCTCAACCAGATTTTCAATCAATGAAAGATTCAATATATCAATCGTATAACAAGGAAAACCGAACGGTTAATGACCGTCCAGAATGAACGTACAACTTGTTCATGGAAGATTCATTTTTCAGAAAATCATCTCATCTAATTCGTTCATATCATTCCAAAATCTCAAATTTCATATATCATTCTTATTCCATAAAGACGAACGTTCACATAATTCAAGCATAGCAACCTCATACAATCAAAATAACGAACGTTCATGTAAATTCATATATCTCACTTCACCCAAAAATTAACGATCGTTCATATATTTTCAAACACAGTAACCTCACGCATCATACTCATCCAGCAATTAACGTTCGTTCATACAATTTCATACGTATCATACATCATGCATCATTTTCATGCAGTAATTTAACAAACGCTTATGCAAACATACCACACGAATTAAATCAATTAAGCTTCCCTTACTTGGAAACGACAAACGTTCACAGACGTAGAGACACAATTCTTCAACCACAGATTCTCCTACTATTAATGCTCGTTATTCCAACAGCTTCACTCGTCGGACGCTCTCCTCTGGAAGTCCTGGATGTCGTGCGTCCTTCCACACTGCCGGAACCCAGAATTGGAGGAGGTGCAGTGGTGGTTCTAGAGAGAGAAGGTGCAGAGGGAAAACGAAGAGAGAATGCTCAGAGGTCCAGGAAAGAGGGTGGAGAGGGAAATCTCTCAGAATTAAAACTGAGAGGCGCGTGTAAAGGGGGAATATTCCGCCCCACTCAGCAGGACGCGCACCTCCACTCCACCAGTGCGCGCTCCACTTCAGCCCATACCGGACGGTCGCTCATTCTGAGCCGGACACGTGTATTCCATTACCGAAATCTGACTCGTGCTGAACGGACGTCCATTCGCAGGCGGACACATGTATCTCACTAACGCTTTCCACTACCGGTTCTGACTCAGCTCCACGTTCGACAGTCGGCGTCCGTTAGTGGCTGTCGGGCACTGTTGTCGGCCATGCAGACAGCTGAGGTGGCGCGCTCTCCTGCCGCCACGTGGACGCACGTTTTTTTTTTTTTTTTTTTTTTTTTTTTTTTTTTAACGGTCTTCACATTCCCCCCAACTACAAAAATTTTCGTCCTCGAAAATTAGGACGGAGTCTCGAATAGATGGGGATACAAATCCTTCATGGCATCTTCCACTTCCCAAGTAGAGTCGCCCGTCTTCTCGTCCCAGACGACTTTCACCAATCTGACTGCTTTCCTCTTGTAGTATTTGGTGTTGCTATCTTCAATGCGAACCGGCTGCATCTCCAACGTACGATCTTGACGAAGACGAATATTTTCTAACTCCAATATGTGAGAAGGGTCGGATACGTACTTTCGAAGTTGAGAAACGTGGAAGACTGGATGCAAGTTTGATAACTGAGGCGGCAAAGATAACTCGTACGCAACTGGCCCGATCTTCCTCAAGATCTGATAAGGTCCGATGAATTTGGGAGACAACTTCTTGGGTCGAATGGCTCTCCCAACTCCAGTAGTCGGGTGTAGTCTAAGGAAGACGTGATCTCCAGCATCGAACTCTAATGGCCTTCTTCTTTTGTCAGCGTATGACTTCTGTCTGCTTCGAGATGCCTTCAACCTTTCTTGGATCAATTTCACCTTCTCAGTCGTCTGCTGAATGAGCTCTGGTCCAGTTAAGACCTTTTCTCCTTCTTGAAACCAACACAAGGGCGTTCGACATTTCCTACCGTACAGAGCTTCAAAGGGAGCCATTCCTATGCTGGCTTGGAAACTGTTGTTGTAGGTGAACTCTACCAAAGGTAAGACTTCATCCCACACGCCCATGTGATCTAGGACGCATGTCCTCAGTAAGTCTTCAAGCGTCTGGATGGTCCTCTCGGACTGACCGTCCGTCTGAGGATGATAAGCCGAACTCATATGGAGTTTGCTACCGAGCTCACTTTGTAATGATTGCCAGAATCGAGAGGTAAACCTTGTGTCTCGGTCTGAAACAATGCTAGACGGAACTCCATGTAGACGAACAATTTCCTTGATGTAAAGCTTAGCCAGGTTCGTCATGGACATCTTCAGATTGACGGCTAAGAAATGAGCACTCTTCGTTAGTCGATCCACAATTACCCACACGGAATCATGATTCCTGACAGTTCGAGGTAAGTGGGTCACGAAGTCCATCGCAATGCCGTCCCACTTCCATTCCGGAATCTCTAACTGCTGAAGGAGACCGTCTGGCCTCTGATGTTCAGCCTTGGCTCGTTGACACGTTAAACACGATGCCACAAAACGTGCGACATCACTCTTCATTCCCGGCCACCAGAAAGATTTCCTGAGGTCTTGATACATCTTAGTCATACCAGGGTGTATGCTAAGACGACTGTGGTGTCCTTCCTCAAGAATCATCCTTTTCAACTCACCATCATTCGGAATGCACGTCCTACCCATGTATCGTAGACAACCGTCTGTTCCCGTGTTGAACTCCTTAGCCTGATCTGTACCGAGTGCGTTCAAGATCTTCACCAACTCTTCGTCTTCTCGCTGCTTCATTCTGATCCGGTCAAATACGTCACTGGAGATTCTAAGAGTACAACATTTAATAACATTCGGTTCCAAGTCGAACTGTAACCTTAGATCTCTAAAGCTCTCTACCAAACTTAACTCTCGGACCATCATGGAGGAGACGTGAACTACCTTTCTGCTTAAAGCGTCTGCTACAACATTTGCTTTTCCCGGATGGTAAAGTAGTTCAAAGTCATAGTCCTTCAAGAACTCCAGCCAACGTCTCTGTCTCATATTCAACTCCTTTTGATCAAAAAGGTACTTGAGACTCTTATGATCACTGAACACTTGGAAAGTTGATCCATACAAGTAGTGCCTCCAAATCTTCAAAGCAAAGACGACCACTGCTAATTACAGGTCGTGAGTTGGGTAGTTCCTCTCGTGAACCTTCAGTTGCCGAGAGGCGTAAGCAACCACCCTCTTTTCTTGCATGAGTACACAGCCCAAACCCTGATGAGACGCGTCACAATATACTTCGAATGGTTTGGACGTGTTCGGAATGACCAATACTGGGGCGCTTGTTAACTTCTCCTTCAATGCTTGGAAATTTGTTTCACACCGATCGGTCCAAGCGAACGGTTGATCCTTTCTAGTCAACTGAGTCAGCGGAGCTACTATCTTGGAAAATCCTTCAATGAACCGTCTGTAGTAACCCGCGAGTCCTACAAAACTGCGAACTTCAGTAACCGAACGTGGACTTTCCCACCCTAGTACCGCTCGTACTTTGGCCGGATCCACTGAGATTCCTCCAGCTGAAACCACATGCCCCAAGAATTGCACTTCCTTCATCCAAAATTCACATTTTGAGAACTTGGCGTACAACTCCTTTTCTCTTAGTATGCCTAGAACGATCCTCAAGTGATCCTCATGCTCTTCATAGCTCTTGGAGTAGACAAGAATATCATCAATGAAGACTACCACGAATTTGTCTAGGTATGGTCTGAAGATACGATTCATGTAGTCCATGAAAACTGCTGGTGCATTCGTTACACCGAACGGCATTACTACATATTCGTAGTGTCCGTATTGAGATCGGAATGCTGTCTTCTGGATGTCTTCTTCCTTCACCCTAATCTGATGATATCCCGACCGTAAATCAATCTTTGAAAATTTGACCGCGCCATGTAATTGATCTAGTAGGTCGTCTATCCGAGGCAAAGGGTACTTGTTCTTGATAGTCAGTTTGTTTAACTGCCTATAATCAATGCAGAGACGAGAGCTACCATCCTTCTTCTTCACTAAGAGTACCGGCGCTCCCCAAGGTGATGCGCTAGGTCTGATAAACTGCTTATCCATTAACTCTTCAATCTGTTCCTTGAGTTCAGCTAACTCTGCTGGCGACATCCGATAAGGTGCAATAGAGATAGGTCCAGCATTGGACACTAAGTCGATAGTAAATTCCACCTCGCGTGGAGGAGGTAATCCAGGCACTTCATCAGGAAATACATCAGGGAATTCATCCACGACTGATCGTCCTCCATTCGATTTACTAGACGGTCGCTCATGATTCAAATCTTCAATTCGTTCGTCCGAATGCGTCATGATCAGAAAACAACTGGCACCATCCCCGATGTCTTCTTTCAATTGACCGAGCGTCACAGATAGATCCACTTCATACTCGTCTGGAAACACCAATTCCTTTGCACCGCAATCTATGAGAATGCGATTGGCAGCCAGCCAATCCATTCCTAAGATTACTTCCAAATCTTTCAAGGGTAGACAGATGAGATTCACTTTATAATTTCGCCCGTCAACCTCTATAGGACACTTAACACATACAGTAGACGTCCTAACCTCACCAGCCGCTGGGGTTGATACTACCAAGTCGAACTGCATCTCGCGTTCGGCTAATCCCAATTTCTCAACACACGCCTTCGAAATGAAGGAGTGTGTTGCCCCTGAATCATACAACACACAAACATGCATTCCAAACAACAAACAAGTACTGGTGACGAGCGTACCTGAGTTGGCAGCTTCGGCGCCCGTGATCGCATACACTCGACCAACAGCTTGTGCTCGTCCACCCCGATCCTGTTGCATCCTCCCGGCATTTGGCGGCCTCATTGCCGCTCGTCCGCCCATTCTACACTCACGTTCTATATGACCATTTCTTCCACAACGAGTGCAGGACTTCACTCCCAATAATTGAGGGCAAGACGACCGGTAGTGTGGTCCTCCGCATTGGAAACACTTGACTGATCCGTGCTGTCCAGACTGTCCGCCAACAACCATAGCCTGGGAATTAGATGGTTGTGCTGGGCGAGCATATGGCAACCTGTTCCGATTCAGATTCGGCCTGGACATGATCGGCCCTCTAGTTGGTTGTTGCTGTTTCTTCAGTCGTTCTGCTTCAGCCACATTTTTCTCTAACACTTTTGCTCTCTCAACCATGGCGGGAAAAGACTTAATGCAAAGACTGGAGATTAGTACCTTCAGATCACTTCTCAGCCCATTTTCGAACTTCCGACACTGCCACGCTTCACTGGTAGCCATGGTATTGAAACGGACCAAGTGCTTGAACCTGTTAGTGTACTCAGAAACAGACATATTGCCCTGCACCAACTGGAGAAACTCCACTTCTTTGCCGAAACGGACACTGTCCGGGAAATACTCCTCATAAAATTTTTCCTTGAAGACTTTCCAGGAAATAGGGCTGTGAGATTCCGTTAGCAACATCTTCGCAGTCGACCACCAATGACTGGCCTCTCCAGTCAATAAATATTCAGTGAATGCCAGTCTTCGATCGTTTGGACAATCCTTGGCATCATAGATCTGTTCCATGTCCCGTATCCACTGATCAGCTCCGTCAGGAAGGCATTTCCCATCAAACTTTGCAGGACGATGCTGCAAAAAGTTCTCCAAACTCCACTCAGCCTGATGAGTAGTGTTTGAAGCAGATGCTCCCGGCGTACCCCTAGTAGCTGCAAGAATCTCCATTAGTTGTCTCTGAGTCATTTCAGAATTGGCGCGAGCAGCTTCGAGATTTTGTGAAGCAGTCGCGTTCTGCTGCATCAAAATAGCATTCTGCTCTTGTAGTTTTTCGATCATTGATTCTAACAACCTGGTGTTGTTGGGCACATCATGTTCATTGGTCTGTGGTGGAGGAGGAGGAGGAAGTCTAGGTGCCATTGGTTCTCTGAGAAACAGAGAAAAGAAACGAACGTTAATCCTGTTCAAAGAGTTGAAAATAACTCATTAAACGCAATTTAAGCACACAGCGAAAACCCAGTGTACTCATAACCTACAGTGTCCTTAAAAGAACAAAACTGCTCTGATACCACTAATGTGACATCCCAAAATTACAGTCAAAACTATAAAATCAGAAAATCACATTTAATAATAATCCAGTACAGTTTTCCACTAAAAATTAAAACTTCAGAAAATAAACGAACGCTCAAGGACGAACGTCCTTGTGTACAATTCAAACCGAAAGCACAAGAAAATCTGACCGAACGGTTTACAAGGGACGATTACCGAACGGTCTTAACAGAACAAATAAGCAGATGAAATGGTCGAACGACCACACCGAAACAAACTATTGGCCGATCGTCTCACTGCTCGGTCTTCACTTCGACATCAACCAAGCTCTCTTCGTTCAGCGCCTCTTCCAAACGCTCGTCTCCCTCTGCTCACATCCACACGGATGATCATTGCAATGACAAGACGGACGTACAAGGACAATGGACAACACAAGGAAAACGAAAGGGTAAGCTTACTTAATTTAACTCGTGCCTTAGTCATACAATTCATTACATAATTCATCACACATCAAGGCATTATAACGCATGCACAAAATAAGACTCGACACGACTGACTGTCCGGACTGTATGAATTCTGCGTAGTTACAGGCGTTCGTGCACCCGGGTGGTGTGGTAACTGGCATTCTCATCAGCTGCCACCCGAGGTTAGTACGTCCGTCCAAAGTACCTCTAAGGATGACGACCTCCTGCCATTCCCACGCATGACGTGCGCCTCTACTTGAGGACGATCACTCACGGAATATCAGGATTGAACAGCCAGCATTAACTTCCCACAGTCATACTTTACGAATTTCAACATTCATCTGAGTCGTTCCTACCTGGAACCCTCGTTCAATAATCATAGTTTCATTTTCATTTCGTATACTGTTCAACATTCATTACTCATCAATTCATATCCATTTTCATCATTTATAAGGATGAGCATCAAAAACCAAATGTCATACCCTCGCCAAGAATACGAGGACGAACGTTGCAGACTTGACCAAGAGGACGCTCGTTAAGAATTGGAGAACGAACGCTAGATATATGATCGAGCGCCATTCTGAGCGAGCGCTCAATCTAAGACCGAGCCCCTGTTTTAGAACGAACGTTCAGAATAAAACCGAATACCATTTTTGAACGAACGTTCGGTATAAGACCGAACACCAATTAGGACGAGCGCTCATTATAAAACCGAGCACTCTCAAGGACGAACGCTAAGTTCAGAACAGAGCACTATTTGGACGAACGCTCAGTTTGAGACCGAGCACCAACTAGAGCGAACGCTCAGGTCAAAACCGAGCGCCATATGGGACGAACGCTCAAGTCAAAACTGAGCATAATTAGGACGAACGTTCAATTTTGAGCCATTTTGGACGAACGCTCAGTTCAAAACCGAGCGTCATTTTGGACGAACGTTCACGGTGAGACCGAACGTTCAATAGTGCCTAGCCGAAAGTTCAAGCAAAGCATTTTGTTGTGCGGACGCTCGTCCTCAACCAGGATTCTACCCGAATGACAGAATCCTATTTCCACCATGTTGGCCAAGAAAACCGAACGGTCAGAGACCGTCTCAATAACGCACGTATAATATTGTGGGAAGTAAAAGGGTAGAAATTTAAAAAAAAGCTATTCAGACACAAACAGTGCTTGGCCGAACGCTCAAGCATGGCAAATTTAGGACGAGGACGTTCGTCCTCAACCAGATTTTCAATCAATGAAAGATTCAATATATCAATCGTATAACAAGGAAAACCGAACGGTTAATGACCGTCCAGAATGAACGTACAACTTGTTCATGGAAGATTCATTTTTCAGAAAATCATCTCATCTCATTCGTTCATATCATTCCAAAATCTCAAATTTCATATATCATTCTTATTCCATAAAGACGAACGTTCACATAATTCAAGCATAGCAACCTCATACAATCAAAATAACGAACGTTCATGTAAATTCATATATCTCACTTCACCCAAAAATTAACGATCGTTCATATATTTTCAAACACAGTAACCTCACGCATCATACTCATCCAGCAATTAACGTTCGTTCATACAATTTCATACGTATCATACATCATGCATCATTTTCATGCAGTAATTTAACGAACGCTTATGCAAACATACCACACGAATTAAATCAATTAAGCTTCCCTTACCTGGAAACGACGAACGTTCACAGACGTAGAGACACAATTCTTCAACCACAGATTCTCCTACTATTAATGCTCGTTATTCCAACAGCTTCACTCGTCGGACGCTCTCCTCTGGAAGTCCTGGATGTCGTGCGTCCTTCCACACTGCCGGAACCCAGAATTGGAGGAGGTGCAGTGGTGGTTCTAGAGAGAGAAGGTGCAGAGGGAAAACGAAGAGAGAATGCTCAGAGGTCCAGGAAAGAGGGTGGAGAGGAAAATCTCTCAGAATTAAAACTGAGAGGCGCGTGTAAAGGGGGAATATTCCGCCCCACTCAGCAGGACGCGCACCTCCACTCCACCAGTGCGCGCTCCACTTCAGCCCATACCGGACGGTCGCTCATTCTGAGCCGGACACGTGTATTCCATTACCGAAATCTGACTCGTGCTGAACGGACGTCCATTCGCAGGCGGACACGTGTATCTCACTAACGCTTTCCACTACCGGTTCTGACTCAGCTCCACGTTCGACAGTCGGCGTCCGTTAGTGGCTGTCGGGCACTGTTGTCGGCCATGCAGACAGCTGAGGTGGCGCGCTCTCCTGCCGCCACGTGGACGCACGTTTTTTTTTTTTTTTTTTTTTTTTTTTTTTTTTTAACGGTCTTCACATAACATATATACTATTAGTTGGATGAGATATATCAAACTTATCTTTCATACTAGATATTGTGAACTATACTCAAATATAATAATTTCTCCAAATTTCTCGAAAGTTGGCGGGTAGAATAGAGACACCACCAAAATAAGCTAGAAATAATTTATAAACTATTTTCATAATTTCGTTCCAAAACTTCAACGATAGAAATAAAGATCTAGAAAAAAAAAATCATAAAAACAGAACCGCATAGACTAAAATAATTTTTTCCAAGATTATAACAATTAAAAAAAATGAATTATAGTACTGGAATTTGGAATTAAGCCAGGTGTTATTTAATTAATATTTATTTACTGGTGATAACACTTACTCTCCCCAACCCAATGATTTAAAAATCCAAGCCCTATGATCGATTGCAGGCTCCCCATCTTGTATCTGACTTCTCACGTTCCATATTTGATAAATAAATATATATAAAATATAAAAAAGGAGGAATCTGAATGTAGGGTTATGGAGTTATGTTGTGTAAACGCAGTGGTATGGGTGAGCACTAGAGGCTGTGTAATGAATGGTAGAATTGGATCCAATGGCATAGATGGATAAAGGTGGGCGTATAAATGGAAATTAGGCGTACATATAGCAGGTTGAAAAAACTGATCAGGATGCCGTACCAGAAAAACATGAACGAGGAAGGCAAAGCCAAAATCAGAAAACCCAAACCCAGTTTAATTTCATCTATCACCACCAATTCCCAGACACTCTTCTCCGCCATGGCGCGAAAACCTCTTCTTAAGCAAACCCTAGCTACGCTCTTCCTCCTCTTCGTCCTCTATGCAATCTTCAACGCCTTCTTCCACCCCACCTATTCCTCCGCCTTCGACTCCCCCTTCTCCTTCAACTCCGCCTCCTCCGTCCTCCTCGCTGCCAGCGGCGCTAAATTCCCCACCGTAAAAGTCTTCCTCTACGATCTCCCCAGCAGGTTCACCCACGGTGTCATCCGCCATCACGCCCTCGCGCGTGGTGCACACTTCTCCCAACAACCCGATGACGTCTCCTCCCTCAAGTACCCTGGCCACCAGCATATGGCCGAGTGGTACCTCTTTGCCGATCTCTCCCGAGCCGATTCCGAACGATCAGGCTCGCCCGTGGTTCGCGTCATGGATCCCGAGGAAGCCGATTTCTTCTTCGTGCCGTTCTTCTCGTCGCTGAGTCTGATCGTGAACCCGCCTCGACCTCCTGGCTCCGGTGCAAGTTTGGAGAAACCGATCTACAGCGACGAGGAGAATCAGGAGGCGCTGGTGGAGTGGCTTGAGGAGCAGGAGTATTGGAAGAGGAGCAACGGGAGGGACCACGTGCTCGTGGCTTCGGATCCGAATGCGATGTACCGGGTTATCGACCGGATAAAAAATTGTGTGCTGCTTGTCTCAGATTTCGGGCGGTTGCGACCCGACCAGGGATCGCTGGTGAAGGATGTTGTTGTACCCTACTCGCACCGCATCAAAACGTACCCTGGTGATGTTGGTGTCTCCGATCGCAAGACCTTGTTATTTTTCATGGGCAATCGGTATCGCAAAGAGGTATTGTCTTCTGCTCTGATCGGGACTTTGGATTTCAATTTTAAGATAATGAATTGTTTATGTGTAATTTGATATTCTATAGCTCTACCCCAATTTTTGAATTCGCTGTTGTCCAAGACATTGGGGGAGATTGTCAAAAGCACATTTTTTAAAATCTTGGTTCTACCTGGAACGGGAATAATTAATTTAGCTTGTACATTTAGAATCGATGGTGGAATTAACGTGGTGCTGTAGGGCAAATGAATTTGATCTAGTTGGGAGAGTTCGCGCTATGAACTTTTGAAAACGTCTTTTAGTTATGAATATAGTTTTAAGCAGCAAATGACGGATGCAATTCGATTTTAGTATTTTATTGATGTATTATCGGAGAGCCTCTTCTCGGGTGATCTTCGATTTACTTTTGTTTTTGTCTCGGGCCCTTTTAGGTTCATAGGCATTAAATTTTACTCTATTCTGACTGTTTGCAGAACCAGACTCCCTTTCGTTATTTGTTATTGAGTGTCTTAATCAATGCCTCAAACAGGATTTTCTTCGAAAGAAAGACAGTACCATAGGGATACCAAGCAAAATATAAATTATCATCTTTAAATTGTATGTATTCTTTGCTTGGGATAATGTTGTACATTTTGGGTGGTATTGTATTCTGTGTAGTATCAATAGCACTAAGTATCTTCATTAGGTTTCCCCATTTTATTTCATTTAAATGTTCCAGCATGATGCAGTAACACTGTTGTTTTCCTTGTATATGCTTAAATAACCCGAACATCACTGCTGATTTGGATGGTTTACTTTTCCTGTATTGAATTCTTGTTGCTCAAATCTGTTTCACAGGGAGGGAAAATCCGTGATATACTCTTTCAAATTCTTGAAAATGAGAAGGATGTCATAATAAAGCATGGAGCACAATCCAGAGAGAGTCGGCGGGCAGCTTCACAAGGAATGCATACATCAAAGTTCTGTTTACATCCTGCTGGAGATACTCCATCAGCCTGCCGACTGTTTGATGCTATAGTTAGCTTGTGCATCCCAGTCATTGTCAGTGATAGTATTGAGTTGCCTTTTGAAGATACTTTAGACTACAGAAAATTTGCCGTGTATGTAGAAACTACTTCTGCTATAAAGCCAGGATATTTGGTGTCAAAATTGAGAGCTCTGTCCAAACAAAAAATCTTAGAATACCAAAAGGAACTAAAGGAGGTTAGTAGTGCAGCATAATTTATTTTTGCTATGGTATTTTTGGGTGCCATTACTACATTCTTTCTTTCACTTCACCTGTTGCATTTTTTAATCCCTTGTAAAGTATGACAGAATCAGTACATAGAAGGATATTTGGTGGACTTTGATTGATATTGCAAATTATGGCTATTTCCTTATGTAAGGATACACAGAATTCTGTCAAAATCTGATGTTTTTATTTGTCTGCTTTATTTTCTGTTTTGACACTCTGTTAGTTTGTTAGCAGTATTATCTTTTCATTTCTGGTTTTTAGTATTTACAAATATTCTGTTATATAAGACCATGTATTCATGGTTACAAGGTTAAGGTGAATAGTATTTTTCATTCTTCAGTCACCTTTGTTTCTTTGAGTAGTAGAGTAGGTTTTCTAACATGGTATCAAGAGCGAGAGTTGTCTCTTTTATGGGTACTTGTCTTGCTTCCATTGTCTTGCTTCCATGGCGCCTTCACTCCTGTTCTTGTTTCCTATTCCATTTTGGAAAAACTCATTGATACTAATTTCTTCCTCTAGCAACAACAAGTGGAGCCTGTGATCAAAGCCCACAGCCTACATTGCTTTCTGGTTAACCCTCAGATTCTGTCCCAATTTCTTTCTATTTCGGGTGGTGATTTAGGGATTGAAAATCCTGAATATACACCACCTGGGAGACCTAGGATCAACTTCTCCTTTCGCGGTTTCAATCCTCCTTTCGAGGTTTCAATCCTCCTTTCGAGGTTTCAATCCTCCTTTCTTAGCTTGAATCATTGGTTAACACTCATTTCAAGTTTGGGAGAAGATACGTGCTCATTTCACTTCTCAAACCAAAGCTCGAGCACTCAGCTATGCATGGATACCATGAAGAAAGGTGAATGGTCAATCAATGAGTTCCTTTTACGCATCAAAGCATCGGTAGATTTTCTTCATTTGATTGGAGATTCTGTATCTGAATGCGAACAACTCAATGTTATCTTTGAAGAACTTCCGATTGAATGAGTCCTTCCTTTCTCTCATCAATAGTAAATTTAAACTTGTTCTCACTGGGCGAAGTTGAATCTCTCCTTGTTGCTCAAGAAGCATAGATTGCAAAGCATGATACTAACAATATTTCTCTGAATCTCACTCAAGCAAATTCTGAAACAGCTTTTGCTCCAAATGTTCAGCTTACTTAGATGGCTTCCGATTCTTCTTTGACTTTTCATCCCCCTTCCCATAGTGGTGGTTATTTTCAATGGGACCAAGGAAATTATGGACATCAAGGTGTGTTAGTCGTGGAAGTATTCAATGTCAAGTTTGCAACAAATATGGTCACACCACCACATCCCTTTGTTATCATCGCTTTAACCCCAACTATGCTGTTCAGCCCTACAATAATCCTTCTGCTCAAATCCAGTGCTGTAATATCCTTCATATCAGCCATCATTTCCTGGTATACCACCTCCAGGAGCATTTGCTCATTTTCCAGGCTATCAGCTTCCAGGGCCATCCACTATGTCATGTCCTCTCTTGCCTTCACCACCTGTTTTGCCTCCCTCTCAGGCCCATTACAGTACCACTGTACCAGCTTCACAACCCCATGCTTATATTGCTCAGTCCACACTGGTCTATCAGCATGCTCAACAATCTCAGAATTCATTTATTGACTCTGGTGCATCTCATCACATAACCACTGATTCTGTCAATCTTGAGAATCCAACACCTGCTCCAAGAGATGCTTGTGTCTTCCTTGGGAACTGACAAGGTTTTCCTATTCAGTATTTTGGCTCTGCAACTCTTTCTTCTCATAATCCTCTTGTTCCTTTGCACCTATTACCAACCTCTTGCATGTTCCCTCTGTTAATAAAACTCTTGTTAGTGTCAGTCGATTTGCTAGAGATAATAATGTGTATTTTGAATTTCATTCCACTGTTTGTTTTGTCAAGTCTCAAGTTGATAACTCTTTCCTGTTGTGTAATCTTGGTCTTGATGGTCTCTACCAGTTTCCTCATCTTCTGCTGCATGCCTCGAACGTGTCTCCACCAGTTTCCATTGTTTCTGTTGTTCACAAATCCCCCGTTCTTTCCACTGTACCAACACACAATTTCACTAGGTTTTCCCTGTCATAATAGACTAGGTCATCCTTCAGTTGCTGTTTTCCATAATGTTCTCTAACGCTGTAATATATCTCCACCAAATAAAACTACTGCAGATTTCTGTGTAGCATGTTGTACGGGAAAGTCTCACCAATTACCTTCTCACACTTCCTTAAGCTCTTATACTGCACCTTTACAACTAGTCTTTTGTGATCTTTGGGGTCCTTCGCATGTAAAATCTTCTATGGGTTATATTATGTTTCATTCATTGATGCCCATAGTAGATATACTTGGATTTATTTTTTAAAACAAAAATCTGACACCTTAAATGCTTTTAAACAATTTAAATCCTTTGCTGAACTTCAACTCAATCATAAGATTAAGCAAATTCAAACATATTGGGGTGGTGAATTTAGACCTTTCACTCAATATCTTAACTCATTGGGCACTCATCACTGTTTAATTTGTCCTCATACTCATCATAAAAAATGGTATTGTTGAATGTAAACATAGGCATATTGTTGAAATGAGTCTTACTCTTCTTTCTCAAGCATCTTTGCCTACAACTTTTTGGGACCATGGCTGTCACACTGCAACTTATATTTTTAACAGGCTTCCTCATTTCATCCCTTGTTGTACTCTCTTTAATAAAGATATCAATTACCATTTTTTCAAAATTTTTGGTTGTGCTTGTTATCCTCACACTTTACATTATAACACCAATAAACTACAGTTTAGGTCCACTGCCTGCACCTTTTTGGGGTATTCCCGTGTCACAAAGGGTACAACAAGTGTCTTGATTCCAATGGCAAAATCTTTATTTCTAAGGATGTTATCTTTGATTAACACTTTTTCCTTTGCCACTCAAACTCAGACTCCTTTACTGTCCTCTTCATCTTCCCACATTTTACCTCTTGGGATCATTCCTACTGTTGTTGACTGTCCCACTCAGCATGCAAATCCAGATTCTCCAGTTGTTGAATCATCCTCTGTCTCACATTCTTTACAGCCAGCACTTCCTTTATTCCCTCTGTTCAGTCTCCTACTGGGTCTTCTTCACAACCTGCATCGAGTTCAGTTCTTCCTCTATTAGACCCACCCATCCCATGCAAACCCGTTCAAAATTTGGTAGTGTCAAGCCTAGTCATTCTCCTACCTTACTTTTTACTGTTGCAGTCAAGCAAGCTTTCTCCTCTCCTCTTTGGAGACAAGCAATGCAATCTGAATATGATGCCTTAATAGCTAATGATATGTGGCATCTCACTTTTCTCCTCCTGGCCGGACTGCTATTGGCTGTAGATGAGTCTTTCTAATTAAAAGAGAACTCGAATGGTACTGTAAATAAGTACATAGCCCATTTAGTGGCCAAAACTTTTAATCAAAAGTTTGGGTGTGTGAAGAAGTGGACTTTAAGCCTAACTCAACCCTACAAAACCGGCTTATAAGGTGAGGTATAGACATCATCTCGAGCGTGAGACTAAACATTAATGAGTGGTTCGATAGCGGGTGAAACAATATGCCCAACAAACAACAAATATTGCTAGGATAGGCTCTAACCATAGCTCTGATATGATGTGAAAAAGTAGACTGACTGTAAGCCTAACTCATCCCTATAAAACCGGCTTATAAGGTGAGATTTACACCCACTTATATATTATAAATTGGCTCTAGTCGATGTGGGACTTCCAACAGGGTGTGACTATTTTGAAACTTTTTTACCCTGTTATAAAGCTTGTTACAGTCCACATCGTTCTTACTTTGGCTCTTACAAACCATTGGTCTATTCAATAGATTGATGTAAATAATGCCTTCCTCAATGCCATTCTTCATGAAGATGTTTACAAGACTCAACCTCCTGGTTTCTAGTCCACTGATTCCTCTCTTGTTTGCAAGCTTCAGCATTCTATGTATGGTCTCAAACAGCCCCTCCGATCTTGGTATGACAGGCTCACCTCTGCTTTGGTCAGTTTTGGGTTTGTGCAGAGTAAATGTGATCCTTCTCTATTAGTCCTTACCACTGCAGTAGACTGCCTTTATGTTCATATTTATGTTGTTGACATAATTCTCATGGGTTCCTCCACCACTCTGCTGAAATATTTAATTTCAAAATTACATGCTGTCTTTACTCTCAAACAACTTGGTGAGCTTGACTATTTTTTGGGTATTGAAGAAAAGCATCTCCCTGAAGTTCTTTGCTTCTCTCCCAAACTGAATTCATTCGTGATTTGCCTGAAAAGGCTGGCATGGCTGATGCTAATGGTACTTCTACTCCTGTTCAAGGTGGCTTAAAACTCAGTAGCAGTTTGGATTTGATTATTTTGATGATCCGATACTCTATAGGTCTAGTGTTGTTGGTGCATTGCAGTATATTACTATCACCAAACCTGAGATTGACTACTGACAGAACACTGGAAGGAAGTCAAAGATATACTACGCTATCTCAAGGGCACCATTTGTTATGGTCTGAAACCTTCAACCTGCTTCTAATTCTGCCCAGTACACCCTCACTGCACACTGTGATGCAGATTGGGCATCAGAGGTTGATGACAGAAGATCAACCTCTGGTGCTTGTATATTCTTTGGAAATAATCTGGTCTCCTAGTGGTCTAAGAGACAAACACCGGTTGCCTGTTCAACTGCTGAAGCGGAATATAGAAGCCTTGCAATTACTGCTTCTGAAATTTTGTTTCTGCAGTCTCTTCTAAAGGAGTTAAATATTCCCTGTCCTACAGCTATCATTTACTGCCACAACCAAAGCACTGTTGCCCTCCGTCATAACCCTGTGTTACACACTAGAACGAAGCACATGGAGCTGAATATCTTTATTCGGGAAAAAGTGCTGGATTCCTCCTTAGTTGTTACTCATATTCCTGCCCAGGATCAACTTGCTGATATATTGACAAAATCCCTTTCTCAAGCTCATTTCTCTTTTCTGCGTTCCAAACTAAGTTATTGATTATTTTCAATAACTTTGGGTTTGAGGGACTGTTAGGATGCACATAATTCTGTCAGAATCTGATGTTTTTATTTGTCTGCTTTATTTTCTGTTTTGACATTCTGTTAGTTTATTAGCAGTATTATCTTTTCATTTCTGAGTTTTAGTATTTACAAATATCTGTTATATAAGACCATGTATTCAGGGTTACAAGGTTAAGGTGAATAATGTTTTTCATTCTTCAGTGACCTCTGTTTTTCTGAGTAGTAGAGTAGGTTTTCTAACACCTTATCTTATCCTGATTCTATCTCCTTTATTATTTTTGTGTATTCATATACAGTGATGTTGTATTGATCGGAAGACAAGTTCCCTCATTATGGTTATTTAACTCAGGAGTTAATTAGTAATTATTCATCAGTAAGAGGGTGCTAATTTCTCATTGTTTTCATGTTATGGTACTTATACCTTTGATGTGCAAAGTTTGATTAAGAGCATTAATTCTAGATTGATTATATTTTGAAGATTTCCCCTTGTTACACAAGGCTTTAATTTAGTTTAAACTTGTTTCAGGTTAAGCGATACTTCGAATATGAAGAACCCAACGGGACAGTTAATGAGATCTGGCGCCAAGTTACAAAAAAACTTCCCTTGATTAAATTGATGATTAACCGTGAGAAAAGGCTTTTTGGAAGGGAGTCGGTGTGCTCTTGCGTATGCACAAACCAGACTGCGGTTAGAACCCTATAGCACTTGTCCTTCTATCATGTTTGGCATTCCGTGAAATCAGTGGTCAGTTTTGTCAGGACGTTCCGAGGTGATGAGGACACATTTGAATGAGCGATAATGATGGTTGTAAATATGGTTTCTCTCATTTCGCATATGGGTGACTTGACGAAACTTGATAATCTCAGTCTACTCAACAACTTGTCCACCAGGGAATGCTTATGAGATATACAACAGAAAGTTATATCTGCAATTATCATTATCCATTACATTAAAAGTCCTTTCATGTAGTGTGGGGTTTGACTCAAGTACGATATGTCGAGTCTTCTGTGCATAGATTGTCACCTGATATGTACTGCGAGTATACCCAACAAGTTCTGTTGTAGATTCCAGTATGCCCCTTTTAAGTTTAAGCGTTCAGATTTAGAGTAGGAAGGAAAATTAACATTATAGCGTGATTGAACTGTACAGGATGAGAATAAAGGCATTATTATTCTTTTGCATCATAATATAGTCTCTTTCTTGGTTTGATTATGTACCAGTAGCACTAGTGCTGTTGCATCGTTTACTGACGTGGGGACTCGTAGAGGTTTATTATGTAATTAGGGGGGAATTTATGACAATGGTGCAATTTTAAATGGACTTTACCGAAATGGATCAGATTTAAACGAAATATTTATACATGTAAGTCTTGTTTGAAAAATGGCTTCATATTTCAATGTAAGATTTTGAATTTTGGTTTGACAAGCACTTCAAATTGAAGAATTTGTGTTTCAATGCCTGACTTTGGATCCGACTTTTCTGTTTTTAATGTGAACGAGAATATTTATTGAAGTCCTTCAACTTTATGTAGACAGTATCCCACCATGACTTTGGCTTCCAATAACAATCTCATTGTTAATTTCCTCACTTTTGTCACTAAAAGATGCAAATTAGTCACCCTAACCCTGGCCGACAGCCAACAAATCTGTGTTAGTTTAACTTTATTTAAATAGATTTTTTCAAATCCAAATTCATATTTTTGAATTTTAAATTCAATGTACCTAATTGGATTTAGATTTGATTATTTTTTGGATTTTAAAAATTTAAAATTTAAATAATTACTATTGAACTAAGGCGATTGAAGATCAAGTTGAGTCAAAGTGGTTTGAGTCTAAGGTTGAGTTAAGTCGATCTAAAACAAAGGTTGAGCTAAATTGATTCAAGTAGAAACGAGTTGGTCTAACTTGAAGAATCAAGATGAGTTGACATGAATTAAAGGTCGAAATAAGTCAACCTAGATCGATGATCTAAAGTGTTTACTTAGGTCAAACGTTGAAGGAAGTCAGTTTTGTTTGAGATAAAGCTGACTGCTTCGACCAAAAGTTAATGTAAGTTGACCTAAGTGAATATATGGAGTTAAGTCATCACGAATGAACCTAGGGTCGATCCGAGTTAGTCAAGTTGAAGAATTAAGTTGAGTTAGAAAGATATCAAAAGAGTTCGTGACAAGTCAACCTGGGTCGAAGAATGGAGTTGAGTTGGCCAGGGACGAAGAACTAAGTTGAGTTAGCATAATGAAAATCGTGAGTTGATTGAAGGTTAAGCTGAGTTGGCCTAAACTAAAGGTTGATCTATGATGGGTCAAGCCTAGACAGGTCGAGTCGTAGATCAAGTTGAGATTGCTCTAACCAAAGATCGAGATGAGTTAACTTGGATTAAAGATCAAATTGAGTTGATCCCATATAAGTATCGAGATGAGTCAACTTAAGTGAAAGAATCAAGACAAGTTCTCTTGGTTGAAGGTTAAGTCAAGTTGACCCAGGTCGCAGAATTGAGATTAGTTAGCTTGACATGAAATTTGACATGAGTAGGTCTAGGTTAAAGGTTGAGTTGAGTTAGATAAGGCCGAAAAATCGAGACGAGTTGGCATAATATGAAGATCGAGATGAGTCAAATCTAGGTCAAAGAATTTGAGTCCAATTTGCCTTAGTCGAAGTTCGACCCTAGTTGGCCTTGTTCGATTTAAGTTGGCTTAGCCTAATATAAAGGTCGAGATTTGGCAGGCCAAATAAAGAATTGAGCTGAGTTTGATAGATATGAAAGTTGAGATGAGTCGATCTAGACCAAAGATCGAGATTAGTTAGCTCGAGTCGAAGCTTTAGTCGAATCGGTCCTAACCGAAGGTTAAGTTAAGCTGACTTGTGCCGAAGGCTAAGCAAAGTTTATCGAGGTCAAAGGTTGAGCTGAGTCAGTCACAATTGAAAGCCTAGTCAAGGGAGATTTCACCGAAGGTCAAACCGAATCAGGCTTAGATCAAAGGTCATGACAACTCAACCCATGTTAGAGGTTGTGATAACTTAGCTCATGCCAAAGTTTGAGACAAGTCAATCCTATTAGTCAAATATATTTCATTAGTCTCACTAAATTTAATTTAATTGATAAAATTAATTTAATTTAAATTTATTAATTTTCTTTATGGATATAGTTGCCCTTGACTTCCAATCCAACCATTAGAGTCCTTTTTTCTTTATTATATAAAGCACCACAAACACATACCTAAAGAAAAACGTAGTCATTGTAGGAAAAGAAAAAGCCAAAAAAATGGAGACCATGAGACAAATTAATTGTTCCTCCATTTTCTTATTAGCTAGTTATATTAATAGTAGGATACTTACGATACTCTAACCCTTTTACAAAAAAATATATACAAAGTTTATCCTCTACTTATCAACAATTTTTTCTAAATCTATATTTTAAGGCAAAACCTATGGATTTCCACGTTACTTTTACCAAAATACAACTCCCTCACATCTAAAATGTACTCAATGAATCTGTCACAAACTCTATATAAAGTAAATTAACACTATTGATTTTGAGTCATTGAATATGCATTGTTCCATGTGTCCTGTTGAGAGGTTGTTACCCAATTCACGTATCCTAAGTACCAATCTTAATCAGTCACCTTGTAACACTTGCTATACTTTACCACTTTTGTATTTGCTAGTAATGATCTGATACCTGCATTTGATGTATAACCATATACACATTTGTGGAATGTAATTTTCATTGTAATCCCTAACAAATAGTCTCAGCACCATCAAAGCTTACTCAAAGCATGAGAACTCAATAAAGTATCGCATATTAATAATAGCCTTAGGTATAAAATTGTAGTGATTTTTTAGGCATATAAATAAGGAAAATAAAATGTACATCGTTGGGATAGTGTAATCCTCAATTGATTACCATTGTCACAAAGATTTTAAGCATATAAAAGGACATTACCAATCAGAGAATGAAAATGATAATTTGGGTTTTTAATGTTTCATCCATAGCCATGTATTTAGTTGTGCCATGCTAAATATTTCTTCTATGTCTATTTTGCCTAGTCTGAAAATAACCTTATTTCCATGATTCCATATGGTCCATGTGATTGCTATCCATAAACTCTTCCATATTTTATAGTGTTTCTTATTTATATGTATTAAATTTAAGTGCTTAAAATGGGTTTTAGGTTTGATGTAGTTTACTAAACTAGCTCCCACCTAGCTATCACATAAATTTCAACCCACTGTGCTATTGTGCACCAGAAGAATAGATGTTGCACATTTTCATTTTGTCCATAACATAACTCACACATGCTATTACTATAATCACTCTCCTGCTTATTAACTTATCCTTTGTTGGTACCTTATCAAGTAACACTCACCACCCAAAGTATTGTGCATAAGGTAAAGCCTACACACTCCAAAATTATTTGAATAATGTCTCGTTCTCCTCAATTAGGTTATGTTGCAGAGTGTTATATTCAAAGCTGATAGAAAATAATCCCACCTCATTAAATTTTCAAACACATTTGTCCTCTCTTCCTCTCCTAATGGTGGACATAAATAAGTTTATAAAACTAATGTTCTTGACATTTTTTCCACATAAATCTTTCTCTCCTCCATATTAGTTTCCACTCCCAAGATCCATCTCTCAATTTCCCAACCCGATATATCAATTTTTTCGTAGAAATTGAGATTAAGTATAGTCTTAGGAACCTATCCCTGAAAGGTATATCTCACACCCATTTGTCTTCCCAAAATTTTACAATGTTCCCTCTCCCTACCCTCTAAATTAGACTATTGTCAAACTAGTTATAAAGAGCCCCCTAGCCACATATGATGCATATATCTTTCCACCACCACAACCCTTCTGTTGTTGAGTTTTGCAGTCTTATTTTTCTCCATGAGCTACATTTAGATACATCCTTCTGCAATCCTTGTTCTTATGTTCCTATCCTCCCATTTGCCAACAGATGTGCATTGAACTTTCATATTTCTCCTATGTCCAACCCATCATCTTCCTTTGATTTAATCATATTTCCCATTTGATACAAGTTATCTTCTTATCCCCTATCCCCTCATCCCACAAAAAATTTCTTTATATTTCTATTATTATTTTGTGTCCCTTTTTGTGCTAAAGAAATACAAGTAGAATAATTATAGAGATGAAAGACCGACTTAGTTAGCACTAGTATGTATAGCGTCACATGTTCAACGTCCAATCTTTGAATAACCAACGTTAAAAATGACCGGTGACATTGTTGTAAATAAATTCAATATCTTAGACGTTTGTTAGCACCACAATTTGACGTTATTTAGCTAATAACGTCTAACATATAACGTCCACTTAGGCAACAATAGACGTCCATACCAGAATAAATGAATATGAAATGCTCCTTTGTTTCCCTACAGTTTCCCTTTAAATAAAGTTTCAGATCCTTTGAAAAACCCTACACCTCCATTCATTAAACTTTTCTTTTTTATAGAGCTTTCATATCCAACAATCATTTTGTTAACTTTTTTTTCTTTGAATTTCTATTAACTTCTTCAAGTTCACAAAACCAAGACATTTCTTTGTCATTGATTCATCATTATGAAAAGTTTTTGTAAAGCTTGAAGGTATGATAGAAATCCAAAGAAAAAAGTTAACAAATTTGGATTTCATTTTTTGCCTATGTTTTATTCTAAGGTATTTTTGTTGGTTGGTTTTGTTTTATTTTTGACCCTAGGTTTGAAAAAATGGATTTCTTTTTTAAATCCTCTAAGGTATATGATGTCGGCTTATGCCAAAATTTGACATCATAATATATATTGACGTTGGCTAGTTCCATCATTCAACGTCATTTTGTATATATGATGATTCATTTTTCAAGGTTCCTGAAGTTGTTTTTCACATAATTAATCATTTTTTCATGAAATCTGATCGTAAAAATAACTCTAGGAAAACTTAAAGAATGAATAATCCAAATATGATAAACATTTAGACTGTATTAGATCAAATTATGCAATAGTACTGATATTTCTTAACCATGTTTTGAACCATGGTTTAAGTTTTCAGAAAGGTTCCCTTTCAGTAAGATTTCATCACATTTGTATCCCCAAAACACATTTTATCGTCTTCGGATTTGAAAGTGCACCTTCATTGATACATAAATGAGTCCTTATCATGATTGCGCACTTTCAAATCCAAGAGAGAAAATTGCTATTTGAAGAAGACAAATGCTCTGAAATTTGAAGGAAAGAAAGATCTCCACGAAAACATAAAAATGGATCCAACATATTTTCAATAATGAAACAGTTCTAAACCAAAGTTTTGTTTTCCATTAAAGAAGATGCGTAGAATCTTAAGTGACACTTTGATGGAAGAAAGTGTAATAATCTTCTTCAACACCCAGTTGATTCCCTACGATGGAAGAAGATTGATGCAACATTTCCAAAATTTAGTGTAGAGCCAAGAAACTTAAGACTTGCACTTGCTACCAGTGATATGAATCATTTTAGCAACTTAAGCAGTAAACATAGTTCATGGCTAATTTTGTTGATGATTTACAATCTATCTCTTATGTTGTGCGTGAAAACTGTCGCAACGATCCAAAAAAGAAACGCGAGTTAGAAAAAAAGATTTGGAGTCGCCACCATAGTTTATTATGGAAAACTACGGAAAAACCATAAGGAAAGACTCAGTCCATGAAAATCAGATTCTGGGTTCGGGAGTCGGTTACGTGTAGGGAAGGTATTAGCACCCTACGACGTCAGCCCTAAGGCAGTACCTTTAATTAAATACGCGAATGTGATGTGGTTTTCAAAATGTTTAACTATCCCCAAAAATAAAACTCTAAAGAAACAAAATATATTTTTTAGTTTTTTGGGCCCGACAAGGATTGACCTTGCTCCTACGTATTTTCACTCAAAATGAGAAATCAGGGTTACGTAGTTCTTTTGGAGCTGTTTGAGAAATTTGATGGGAAATTGTTTGAAAATTTGTTTTGAATGATTTTGGATAATTTTGGATTTTTTGGAAGTGAACCTGACAAGGACTAGCCTTACTCCTACGTATCTCCACTTTTGATGGAGAATCAAGGATCACGTAGTTCTGGGTGAGAGATTGTTTGTTGTTTGAAAACACAGATGTTTTTAATTTTTGAAGATTTTATGTTTTTTAATATTTTCGAGAAAAAGAAGGTAATGAGTACTAGGCCGACGCGGACGGTACGGTCACACGAGCACTCATACCATTATTTAAATTTTTTAATATTGAGGATATAGTAATAGGCTGATGCAGATGATAGTAGGAGCATCCATATCCTCATTTAATTATTTAAATAAGAGAGAAAGATATTGAACACTAGGATGATGCGGACGATCACACGAGTGTTCAACCTTTAAAACATATTTTGTTATTTTTATTAAAAGAAAGAGAAAAGGTTTCTAGCACAAGGACGACGCGAGCGGTCACACGTGTGCTTAACCATTAAAACATATTTTTGTAATTTTTATTTAAGAAAGAAGAAAAGGTTTCAAGCACAAGGACGACGCGAGCGGTCACACGTGTGCTTAACCTTTAAAACATATTTTTGTTTTCTTTTATTTATTTTTTTATAAGAAAGGGAAAAGGTTTCTAGCACAAGGAGGACGTGAGCGGTCACACGTGTGCTTAACCTTTAAAACATACTTTTGTTATTATTTTTTTTATAAGAAAGAGAAAATGTTTCTAGCACAAGGACGACGCGAGCGGTCACACATGTGCTTAACCTTTAAAATATACTTTTGTTATTTTTTTATAAGAAAGAGAAAAGGTTTCTAACTCAAGGACGATGCGAGCGGTCACACGTGTGCTTAACCTTTTAAAACATATTTTGTTATTATATATATATATATATATATATATATGTATTATTATATATATATTTTTTAAAATAGGTAGATATTTAAAATAAAAAAACAAATGAAATAAGATAAATAGGAAACAAAACAAATGAAAGAAAATGGCAAATAAATAAAAAAAATAAAAAATAGGGTGCCTAAATGAGAAAATGGGGTGTCCAAACCATTTTTCCTTTTATAAACAGACTGGGCCTAAACCCAAGCTGAAAGGGGGTGTGGAAGTGAGAACAGGAGTGTTTAAACCAAGTTTATTTCCAATAACGGACTGGGCCTAAGCCCAAGCGGAAAGGGGTGTGAAAAGGAAAACAGGGGGTTGCAAGGAAGAATATCTTTCTCTTTTTTAATTTTTTGGGGCTCGGCCCAGCACTGGCCCAGGTGGTTCCTTTCTGCTCCCTAACCTAGAATTCCCTAGGGGTTTCCTATCCTCGTCCCCATTTGCACGTTTCACTCAAAGCACATGAGACCCAAGGTCTCTTCTCTGAGCAAGAATCCCAAGTTTGCATTCCCTGCACACGCGCATGCCACTGCTCTCGTCCGACCAGTCACCGTGCCACCGCCTCCTACCCGCCTTGGCGTCGCCGGCGACACTACTCAGCCGGAGCCACCATCGGCCACGGCGTCACCGCCCTCTCTCTCTCTCCTCGCTTCAAAAACGACAACCTAAGGAAGGGTTTGCCTCCGTCGCACATGCACCACCACTTCTTCAAACCGACAGCCGTGACCCGTTGTCTGTGGCATCGCCAATAACGACGCGCGATGCCAGAGCCATCGTCAGCCAAGGCACCAGGCCGTTCCCCCCTTTTCTTTCCACGCGGCGACAACCGTCCACCGAGCCAATGCTGCCGCTCCAAGGGCGCGAGCTCCCCGACACTGAAGAGGTCTGCTGCCACCGGTGCAGTGGTGGTCCCCTTCGCCACAGCCCAATCCATTGAGAATCGCACGAAGACTCTTCTCTTCTCCCCCTGCGCACTACTACCTTAATCTAGTGTTCTACAACGTGATGGTGAGCCTGAAGGTGGCTGCGTGTGCCTCTTCTTAGATTGGACAAGAATGAATGAAAGTGGAGATTGGTGTTGAATGGTTGAAGGCGATGGTGGACGGCATAGTGGCAAATTCTCGCTTTGGTTCAGTGAAGGTAAAGTACGAGCTTGTGTGTGGGTGCTGGAAATTGGTCATTGCTCTTAGTGATTGGTGCTTATCTCGGTAGCTTTGTGCAATGCAGGTTGAGGATGGTGTTATGCGTGAGTTGGGATGGAGGTTCCAATGGGTAAATGGAATGGTTCTGTGAAGATGAAGATACTGTTTTGTTATTTTTTCTTTCTGTTGTGTTTTTCTAGTGAGTGTTCAGTTTAATGATTCAAGTTCGTTGTTGATGATTGGAGATGGACAGAGGCGCGGGGCATAGTTTTGTTGTCCATTACGGTCTATGGCTGCTGTGATCAACTCGGGATGAAATTTGAGGTCTCCCTTGAGAAAGGGAAACAGGTGTATCGAATCTCGTTTGACCGTTGGTTGAGTAGATGAACTCGCTTGGAGGAGAGAAATAGGACCGTAGAAGTGGATGTGGGGAGGGTGATGATGATGCTCGGTAACAATGGACATATACAAATATCCACAACACTAGGAATGTATTCAACAACAATCATATGCAAACATAACAACAACGTAACAGAGATATGTTCAAGGACAAGCAACCAACTCACTAAAACATGGAGTGCAAGGCATTACTTACCTCTTGAAGATCCGTTTGCTATTCCAAACCTTGTGTCTCCAATGGGTCTCTCCCTTTCCTTTGGCTGGCTGGCTTCTCCCTTCTCTTTCCTGTGAATGATGTCTCTTGTTCCCAGAAATGGAGGATGATCCCCTCTCGAAAGAAATCTCTCTCCCTTTCTTAATCCTTCCCTCGTGCCTTTTGTGCTCATCCTTCTTCCATGCTCCCTCTATGCTTTTTTTGCGGAAATCCCTGTACCAATTCCGTATGCCCCAAATCGCCTCTGCCACCACCCCCGCTCTCATAGTCCTTACCTGCAGGAAACAATTTTCTGCCCCCTCCCCCTCCAACACATGTACACGCTGTACCCCCAACCAAAACACCTTTTCTTTTCTTTTCTCACATATTTTTTACGGGTTAAATATGTTTTTAGTCCCTAAACTATTGACCGTTTCTGGTTTTCGTCCCTCTTCCAAAGTAAGGTACAATTTAGTCCTCAATCTTTAAAAAACGTTCGTTTTAGTCGAAAAAACGAACGTTTTGAGGACTAAAACGAGGACTAAAAACAAAATTTTGAGGACTAAAACGAACGTTTTTCTAAAGAATGAGGACCAAATTGTACCTTACTTTGGAAGAGGGACGAAAACCAGAAACGGCCAATAGTTTAGGGACTAAAAACATATTTAACCCATTTTTTACTAAAGACAAAACACCCTTTTTTTTCTTTTTTTCTCTTTTCTTTTCTTTTTAGCTATATTAATTATATTAAAACAAAATAAAATATAAAGAGGTTAAACTAAAAAACAACAATTAAATATATAAAGTGAAAAATAAAATAAAATAAAATAATATATATTAAAAAAGATAGAATAAAATAAAAAAAATGGCAATGAAAAAATAAATAAAAATAAAAATAAAAACGAAAATAAAAATAAGTAAATAATAAAACATAGGAGAACAGACTACGGTAAAGCCAAAAATCAATCCGGACAAATTTGGTATTGACAAAGACAAAATATATGATGTTGTCCATGACGATGTCGGTCTTAGACAACCTGTAAATGACATTGATGTCTATCTGACATTGTTACTTGATGATTTGAAAATGTTGTGGAAGAGGTGATAACGGTTGAATTTACCGTTATTTGATACTTTATTTTGATACTAAAAACACCCTTTCTGACTTAGAAACTAACTTGGACTCATAGCTTGGACTCATAGTTTTGATGAATAAGAGACTTGAAGGTGAATTTAATGGTTTTGTGCTAGATTTCCTTATTTTTAACAGCAATTGAGATGATTTGGAAGAAGAGTTGAAGTAGTAAGGAGTTGGAACTCAGGAAGAACTGAAAAAGCATAAGAAAAGAGGATCGCAGCAGCGTTGAGCGCCACTTTAGGGGCCCTCAGCGCCAAAGTACATTGTCTCACGCTTGGCTACCTTTTTCTAGAGCCCTCAACGCAGGATACCCCTGGCTCGTGCCTGGGCGCCCTCTTTAGGGGCGCTGAGCGTAACTTCCTCGAGTCACACCACACTTGCTTGCCCTCTGAGCTGACCCTAAGCGTCAGTTCTGACCCGCACACCACTTGGGCGCCCTAAGTGGGGCGCTGAGCGCTAGTCTCTTGGGCTTGGACCCATTTTCTGTTATTTTTATGTTTTATTTAAGGACTTGGACGTCCTAGGGTTCACATCTTTGGACGAAATAGGCACAGAAACACACTCTTTGATCCCTCAGAGGTGGATTTGGATGCGGAAGCTCCTATATTCAATTTCTAGGGTTTTATCTTGCATTCTTTTTCCATTATTCATCTAGTTTCACCATGTCAATGATGAACTAAACTCTATTTGTTGTTGGGGAATGATGTAACCTTTGTAAACTCTCATGTATTGAATTTATTCTTGATTATATATGCTTCTTTAAATTAATTGTTACGGTAATTCTTCTTCGCGTAATGCTTGCTTTGTTTAACTAATTCTTTAGCATGATTTATGATTTGCATGAAGTAGAAGTCATATATACATGAGAGTAAACTAGGTGAAATCTAACCCCAACAACATATTCATTCCATAATATCAAATCCATTCATCTTTGCACTTTTGTCCAATTGATCAAATTGCATGCATATTTACTTTTTAGTATTTGCATTCTAAACCCAAAAGAGTTTGTTTTCAAGTCTTATTTAATCAAGGAATCACATAACTGTTTAGGTCGTGAGTCTCTAAGGAAACGATACTTGGTCTTACCATGTTTATTACTTGATACGATTCGGTACACTTGTCGGAGTCTTAACAAGTTTTTGTCGCCATTGCCGGGGACTCGTGATTTAACTATTCTATTTGTGAGATTATTGATTAGCTTTGACTTGAGTTTTTTATTTTAATTTTGTTTTGTTTTATGCTAACAGTGTTTTCTAGGGTTTTGTTTTTGTTGTGTATGTAGGATACAATTCGAACTAGAAGCAAGAAAATCGCGAAACCTCTTCTTGAACGATTGGACGAGAGTAGAAGGAGGAGGAGAATTCGAACATGTAGAGAATTGTTCCCTTCTCTAGAGACACTTTTACAACCTTCACTGCAAGGATCTAACCAGAGCACTAAAGAGATGGTTGGAGAAAATAACGGCAGACACACTCTGACAAATTACACAACAATTGTTGGCCCTAATAATTTTAATAGCATTGCAAGGCCGATGGTCAATGCTGCAAACATAGAGGTAACGCCTGCATTGATACAATGAGTGAAAAGCAACCAATTTAATGAACTGTCTAAATGAAAGTCCATATGAGCATCTGACCACATTCAACGAGATTTGTAACACTGTAAAGATCAATGGAGTGCCGGATGACGCTATAAAGCTTAGCTTGTTTTCTTTCTCATTTGGAGGCAATGCTAAGTTATGGTTGCATTCTTTCCCAGAAGATAACTTTACTGAATGGGAAGCCGTGGTGGCAAAAGTTTTGAACAAATACTTCCCACAGTCGAAAATCAACAAAGGTAAGCAGGAAATTTCTTCTTTTAGGTAGGGCATGGAAGAGACTTTAGGTCAATCATGGGATAGATACAAGAGCTTGTTGAGAAAGACGCACATGCACGACTTTGATGAAGCCACAATAGTCATTCTTTTCCTTGGAGGTCTTGGGTCACAAACTAAATTGATGCTAGATGCCTCGGCTAGAGGTAATATCAAGTGCAAGACTCCAGAGGAAGCCTATGAATTGATTGACAACATGGCTACTAACGACAATGAGATGCATAATGAAAGAGGAGCTCCATCTCAGCAGAAGGGAGTCCTACAGTTACAATCTCATGATGCTCTACTTGCACAAAATAAGATTATCACGCAACAATTGGAGAATTTGACGAAAAAACTCTCTCAATTGCCAAAGGAGCTGCAGAATGTGTCATAGGTTCAACAGAGACTCTGTGAATTATGTGGAGGTGATCATATCAATGGTCAATGTATTTTTCCAGTGGAGGCCCAAGAAGACGTCAACTATATGGGCAATCAATTCCGCCAAGGTAATTTCAACCAAGGGTGGAAACCTCACCCAAGTATGGGTCAAGATCAATTTGGGCAATCTGGGCAAGTAGGACAATTCAATAGACCACCACAACAACAATCACAATGGCAACAAATATCTGCATTATTTGATAGAACTTCAAAGCTTGAAGAAACCTTTCAACAATTTATGCAGGTAACTATCTCCAACCACAAGAGCACTAAAGTTGCTATAAGAAATTTAGAGATGCAGGTGGGCCAACATGCCAATAAGTTGGAGGATAAAGTTGAGAGGCAATTTTGGGCTAATATTGGGGTTAACCCTAAGGAAGAATGTAAAGCTATTGTGAGCATAAGTGATGAGAGAGTGGGGGAGAGAAAAGAAAGAGTTGAGTTAGAAGAAGAAAAAAGAGAGAGAATGGTGAGGTTGAGAGAAAAGAAAAAGAAAAGAAGAGGGGAGAGAAAAAAATTGAAAAAGTTGAAAAGATTCTTCCTTATCCTAAGGAGAGTAGCAGAAAAGAAAAGGAGAAGCAATTAGGGTGTTTTAAAGAAATCTTCAAGAAATTGGAGATTAAAATTCCTTTGGTTGAAGCATTGCAACAAGCTCCTGTGTATGCACAATTTCTGAAGAGATTCCTAAAAAAGAAGAGATATATATAGATGAGGAAACCATTGATGTACAAGGAAATTGTAGTGTTATGTTGTAGAAGACACTTCCTCCAAAAGTTAAAGATCCAAGAAGCTTTACTATTTCTTGCATCATTGGAAATATTAATATAGCGAAATCCCTAATTGATTTAGGGTCAAGCATTAATTTGATGTCCTTATATGTGTTTGAGAGGATTGATGGTCTTAAAGTGAAGCCTACAAAGGTTACTTTGCAACTGGCGGATGGATATACCAAAAAGCCCTATGGTGTGGCGGAAGATGTTGTGGTTCGCATAGACAAACTTGGATTTTTGGTTGATTTTGTAGTGATGGAGATGGAGGAAGATGTGAAGACTCCTATTATTCTTGGAAGGCCATTCATGAAACAGTCAAGGTAATCATCAATGTAGATGATGGAACGATAACACTTAAAGACCAAGAAGAGGTGATGATCTTTAATGTCTTCAATACTAAGCAGCATAATCAAGTGAGGAAGACTAGTCATAAAGTTGCAGATGAAGATGCATGTTAAACTGAGTTTGGTCACACAAACTCAAAACAAACTAAGTTTCCCCACTAATGAAGTATAGGGACAACCTAGGATCAATCCAAGGACTCAACATAATTAAGTTTTAAAATGTAGAGTTAAGTCTTGTATTTATTTACTAATTACTAACTAACAGGTGGGGAAAAGGAATTAAAACAAAGAAAAAAAATGTAAACTAAAATCTGTTCAAAGAAAGAAAAAAATTGAAGTACAAGAAAAAGAAATAGAAATCTAAACTATTAAGAAATAAACCTAAAATGTAAAGAAAAGATGGAGACAAGAACAAACAATGCTATTTTGAACGAATATAAAAGCTGAGGAATCTAAATGTTAAATGACATGAGCCTAAATGAAATGATACAATGAAAAAAAATGAACTTAATCTGAACAGTGAAAGAATAGTATAATGAAGTGAAAAGTCAAAGTGGAATGAGTAAAGAACCTAATATCTAAAAATTTAAAATCCAAAATCCAATTATCGTAATTCTCAAACAAAAAGAAATTATCAATTCAAATCTTTAAGCAAAGACAAATCAATATAAATGGATGAAGAATTACTAAGTCAGAATCTAGAACACCTGGAACTATTACTCAAACACTAAATCATTGATTAGATTCATGAATTGGAATCCAAAATGCAAGGATTAGCACAACATAGTATTTATTTGCAACTCAGGAAGACATCCTGTAAAGGTATACCCTCTTTGGAGTAATTAAGTCCCAAATCAGAACTTAGTTTGTGCAAATGCATACTCTCTGTAACAAACCTCAACAATTTCAACTCTAATTCAATCTTCTAACTAATATCAGCAAACACATATAAACTTCAAGATTTCTATCTAAACATCAACTTCACAATTCACTATAGTAAATCCAAACAAACTCAAAAATTTGCAAGAAAACAATAGAGAACTAACACTTAAAAATCACGAACATTAAATCCAGACCAAATATTTTGATTCATTCAGTGTTTTGAATTGCACCCTGACTCAAGGAGACACCTTGGAAAAGAAAAGCTCACTGTGGAGTCAATATAGTTTCTTTGATTAGAGAAAATAAAGTGTAGTTTCACAATCCAAAACCTAAATAAAACCAAAATTTTGTATTCTGAAAAGACAACAATAGCAGAATTGAAATCACAATATTTTTTTTTTCATTAGACTCATCTCCAAACTCGAGAAGACATCTCGATAAGTCATGCTCACTGTGGAGTCATGTGATTCCTTAAGGAATTTCAATTGTGTGGAGTCACAGGGTCTAAATCAGAAATTTCAAAACAAAATAGAAAGGCTCGCACATCATCGATCAAGAACATATATGTAATGAAACAGAGAAATCAACAAGCACTCAACACATAGAAACATCAAGAACGAAAGTATTATTAACAAGAAACAAAGAAAACACAAGAATATACCGAACAATGTACGAGTGCGAACACAAGAATATATCAAATCTGTTCATCTTTGCAGTTTTGTCCAATTGATCAAATTGCATGCATATTTACTTTTCAGTATTTGCATTCTAAACCCAAAAGAGTTTGTTTTCAAGTCTTATTTAATCAAGGAATCACATAACTGTTTAGGCCGTGAGTCTCTAGGGAAACGATACTTGGTCTTACCATGTTTATTACTTGATACAATTTGGTACACTTGCCGGAGTCTTAACAAGAGGGCGTTGAGGTCTTCAATTCATATTTAGAAAAAAACTTTCGTTTGCATGCAATGTTACTTTGCACCATAAACGATTTCCCAACATACGGAAACTTGAGTGATTACAATGTTAAAGGTCATTTTGCATGTTCGATTTGTGAAGAAAATACTAGCTATCTTCAATTGAAGCATGGGCAAAACAATGTGTGTACAAGACACCGGAGATTCCTTTCTCGAAATCAACCTTACCATAGATTGAAAAAAGTGTTTAATCGAAGTCCTGAAGATGATGTTGTGTCTATACTTCACAATAGAGAAGAAATATACAAGCAGGTGAAGAACACTGATGTTCTGTTAGGAAAACATAAAAAGAAGACCATTGAGAAAACATTTGGAAGAAGCGATCAATATTCTTTAATCTTCCATATTGGTGTAAACTTGATGTGCAACATTGCATAGACGTGATGCATGTTAAAAAAAATGTATGTGATCATGTTGTGGGGACTTTACTAAACATAAAAGGAAAGACAAAAGGTGGACTGAAAGCACAATAAGACTTGGCTAACATGGGAATCTGATATGAGTTACATCTATAATCCATTGGAAGACACACCTATCTTCCTCGAGCTTGTCACACTTTTTCAAAAAAAGAAAAATAATTTTTTTGTTAGTGTTTCCATAGTGTGAAGGTTCCACAAGTTTATTCATCAAATATTAGTAGTCTTGTTTTTATGCACGATTTAAAGTTAATTGGTTTAAAGTCTCACGATTGTCATGTCTTAATGCAACAACTTTTACCAATAGTTATTCGAGCTATATTACCTGCTTTTGTTAGAGGTATTCTCACATGTTTGACTTTGCTTTTTAATGCCATTTGCAAGAAAGTTGTTGATCCTCAATAACAAGATGATTTGCAAAATGAGGTCATTAGCTATTGTGTCAATTGCAAATGTATTTCCCACCCTTATTTTTTGATATCATGGTTCATTTGATTGTCCATCTAGTGAGAGAAATTCAAATATGTGGGCCGGTTTTCTTGAAGTGGATGTACCTAGTAGAGAGATACATGAAGATCTTAAAGGAATATGTTAAGAATCAATTTCGACCTAAAGCTTCGATTAGGAGCGCTACATTGCAGAGGAAGCAACTGAATTTTGTTCAAGTTATATGTCAAATTATGAACCAATAGGACTTCCAAAGAATAGACATGAAGACAAATGTGAAGGTAAGGGAGTTCGAGGACTGGAGATTGAAAATGTTAGTAGAAAAGAAGTTAATCAAGCTCATTTGTACATGTTAAACAACGTATATGATGTTATTCCTGACATTGCACAACACATTGATGAGATAAAGTCTGCACACCCACATATGAATAAAAGTGGACATTTCATGAACATAACAAATTCTTCTTAACTTGGTTTAAGAAAAAGGTTTATGCGACTCCAAAAATTTATGAAAGTTTATTGAGACTAGCTCATGGACCTAACATCAATGTGATCACTTTCAACGGCTATTTCATAAACAATTATTGTTTCTATTCAAAGGAGGAAGATAATAAAAGTTGAGTTCAAAATAGTGAAGTTACCCTACAAGCTGAAGCTGTACACTTTGCCAGTTCCAAGGATAATAATCCAATTACAACATCAATGAGTTATTTTGGAATAATACAAGAAATTTGCGAAGTTGATTATGTTAGTTTTAGAGTTCCAGTTTTCAAGTGTAAATGGGTTTATAGGCAATTCTGGTTTTATGACAGATGACCCTGGGTTCACTTTGGTGGATCTTAACAAGATGAGTTATACGGATGAACCATTTATTATGGCTAATCAAGCAAGACAAATATTCTATGTCACTGATCCAACGAATCATAAATGGTCAGTGGTATTGGAAGATAGAACCATGCACACAAGTGATGATCAAGACTCTCTAGATATAATTGAGACAACCTCCTTCTCATCAAGAACCATTAAAAATGAGGTTGATGATGTACCGAATGAAATACATGCAATTTGAAGTAATCACAACGAAGACATGTGGGAGAAATAAGTGTCTTTTTATTATTTTAGTCACTTTCACAATTTATTTATTTTGTCTGTCCTAACTTTATTGTACTAACACTTTGTAAATAGGTATGACGAACTCTGGATTAGGAAGGACGGGACATGGTAGATCTATGACTCGGTTGCCTGAAGTCACATCTCGTGACGTTGTCAGGGAGAAGTTAACGGTGGAGATTGATCCCCAATTGGGTACTCCTAGTGGCCCATATGTGGAAAAGTTTAGGTGTTATTTGGGCATGTTAGCAAAAACACGTGTCTCAATAGTCATTCCCACTTGGGATGATATTGCTGAGGTTGAGAAAAATAGGATATTTTGGTATGTTTAAGATGTTTTCCTTAAACCATTAACATTATTTTTGTTTAAGATGCTTTAACACTATTTTTGTTTTCAAAAGCAAAATTTTGAAATTCCTAATTCTGATAGGTTAAGGAAGAAGATATTATCCCACATTGCAATCCGGTGGAGGGATTTTAAGACTAGATTTACACGTTTATACATGTTCGGGGCTAGACATGATGATACTCCTTGTCCAAAATATAAAATAACTGAGGAGGAGTTTGTGCAATTTAAAGCATTTAGACTTTCTGAGGACTCACATGTATGTTTTTTAATATTTTGTTATAGTCATACAATACATTAATTTGTGATTTATGCTTATTAACTTTTATTGTTTCATAGGGAAAAAGGATAGCCGCCCAACAAAGGCAGAGACTTAATGATGCATTACACGTACTCTCACGTTGTGATTATGCATTATTAGAAAAAAAAGATGAAAAAAACTCGTGTTGAGGCTTTAGGTCTTGAGTCACCTGACCTAGCACCTCCACTAGCTAGGTACAAATTGTGGAAGGTTGAACAGACTAAGTCCAATGGTTAGATGACATCCCAGACAGCTCAAGTTATATCCCAAAGAATTGTAAGTAGACACTCTTAACCCATTATCATAATTCATATCAATTTTAGGTTAAAGCACTCCCGTGGTCCCTATTTATGTTGCGTTTTCTCAAATAAGTCCCTTTCCTATTTTGTTTTCCCCAATTGGGTCCCTAAAAGTGAAAATTTGAAGCAGTTGACTTCCTATCGTTAAATTGCTTCAATTTTTCTCTTTTAGGGACCAATTGGAAAAAGAAATAAGAAAGGGACATATTTGAGAAAACCCAACAGAAATAGGAACCGCAGAAGAAGTGGTTTAACATCAATTTATTGTAAAAAAATTTTAAGTATCAAAGTTTATTATGATATGTACGATGAGTTGGTTGAGCAACAGACTTAGGGTACATTTGTTGGTCAAGGTTGGGAGGACATTCTAGCAATAGCCAAGGGTCGGCTGGACCACCTAAGTTGTGTGTGTCGTTGAAGGATCTATTGGACTGAAAGACTACTTTGGCCCTAAACCAAAAAGCACAGAGGCCTCGAGTCAGGAGGCGTTGAGTAACTAAAGCAAGAGATGGAGCTTGATACGCTGTCGTTGAGGCTATCAAATTAGTACTACTTTTCAAGGCAACTTCAGTATTGCCAAGTAGTATTTAAGAAAGTAGATAGGGTTAACGTAACCCTGAGTCGTCTCCCAACGAACACGGAATTGCTTTCGAATATTTGACTCTTATGAATGTTATGCAATGCTTATGAATAAAAGTAATGGTTGAAGAATGTTTAAAGAATAAATAAGAAACTTAAAAAGAGTTATGATGAAATAGGCTAATTCCACTACTTTTCCAAGATAGATTCATCATCGGTTTATTCACAGATAATTGTTCAATTGATTATTATTTAAGTTTCAAATTAATTAAAGTACATTCTTAATTAATTTGAGGGCGATCATGCACTTAACCAAAGTAAATTCTCAATCAAATGCAAAACCTTACTAGATTATTCACAATAAATTCAACCAAAGTACATTCTCAATCAAATTCTATTGTGTTTAATCATGTCTATTCCTAAATCTCCTAAGCAAATTAAAAGCTAATCAATCAAAGTAAATTCTCAATTGATTATAGTTGAAATTATTACTAATCAATCAAAGTACATTCTCAATTGATAGTAAAAACCATTTAATCATATGAAAGTTCCTAAATTAAATCAAAGTAGATTCTCAATTAAAACTAGAAATCCTAGAACTCATATAATCAATATGCATGTAGATTCAAACACATTATGATTCAAAAATCTTTGCTCTTAATTTGATAGAGAGATGAAAGACATAGAGAGAGAACAACATAAATCAATAATCAAAATAAACAATTGCATTAACTTAATCTAACCTTAGAATCCATAATGGAATTACAACAGAATAGTCCTAGATGCTTAGCTCTCCATGAATGGAGTTGAATACAAGATGAAAGAAAAGTGAGAGGAGTATGAGAGAATGAATTAAGTGAAGTCCCCTTTTTCTGCCTCCCTTGGGTCTCTTTATATAGGCTTGATTAGGCTTGGACTCTGAATAGTTTGTTGATAAGATATTTTCTGTTGATATATTATATCTTTCAAATATTCATTAGATTAAATCAGTTTTAAAGAATATTTGATAGATATTAACTCAATTGTCTTATATCCTATATCTTCCAAATAACTAAAAGATTTAGATAATGATAAAATTATTTGGAAGATATTTTCTGTTGATATTCCCAAATTAAATTCAACAACTGAATTTTATTTTTTAGATTTTCTGACTTTCCAAAATTGCACAAATACCCTGAAATTTTTTCTATTTGCACTTTAGCCCCTTTTGAATTTTCCAAATAAAATCTGATTTTGGGCCTTGAATTGCCATTTGGACCAATAAAACTTATATTCTCAGCTGCACAAATAAACATTAGAACATCCAAGAATAATTTATACGCTAAAACTCACATTTTACATCTCTTTATTTCCCAAACCCAACAATTCCAATCATCACAAGTTCACTTAAAATAAACCATTTAAGCACAATTATCCCATCAAAAATTTGAATTTTAAAGCATAAATGTGGGCATAAATATGCACTCATCAGAGCTCCAAATGGAGGAAAAATTGCACGAGCACATAAGAATTGTCACGAAATGCTTCCAACAACAAGAAGCATATCAAAAGCTTCTTAAAGAAAAAATGTATATGATGTCCCAACAACAAAGGGGGGACATCCTCACAGAAGATCCTAACGGACCTTGTGTGAGCACCAAAGGTTCATGATCTACTACAAATCCTACTTATTACACTTGTTAGTAGAGCTTTGGGTTGATGAGGATCCTCCGCGCATAGTGGCCATGGGACGGTGAATTGTAGGAGGACAGACCACTCATGGTGCTCTTTTATTGTCCACTCTCCTGCAGGTCACAATTAATGAAGTCAGAGACCCCCTGATAGGCTGTCGTTGAAGCTATCAAATTAATACTACTTTTCAAGACAACTTCAGTATTGCCAAGTAGTATTCAAGAAAGTAGATAGGGTTAAAGTAACCCTGAGTCGTCTCCCAACAAATATGGAATTGCCGTTTAATATTTGAATCTTATGAATGCAATGCAATGTTCAAGAATAAAAATGATGTTTGGAGAAGGTTTAAAGAACAAATAAGAAACTTAAAAACGATTATAATGAAATAGGCTAATTCCACTGCTTTTCCAAGATAGATTCATCATCGGTTATTCACAGATAATTGTTCAATTGATTATTATTTAAGTTTCAAATTAATTAAAGTACATTCTTAATTAATTTGAGAACGATCATACACTTAACCAAAGTAAATTCTCAATCAAATGCAAAACCTTTCTAGATTATTCACAATGAATTCAACCAAAGTACATTCTCAATCAAATCCTATTGTGTTTAATCATGTCTATTCTTAAATCGCCAACCAAATTAAAAACTAATCAATCAAAGTAAATTCTCAATTGATTATAGTTGAAATTATTACTACCAATCAAAGTACATTCTCAATTGATAGTAAAAACCATTTAATCATATGAAAGTTCGTAAATTAAATCAAAGTAGATTCTCAATTAAACCTAGAAACCCTAGAACTCATATAATCAATATGCATGTAGATTCAAACACATTATGATGCAAAAATCTTTGCTTTTAACTTGATAGGGAGATCAAAGACATAGAGAGAGAACAACTTAAATCAATAATCAAAATAAACAATTGCACTAACTCAATCTAACCTCAGAATCCATAATGGAATTACAGCAGAATAGCCCTAGATGTTTAGCTCTCCATGAATGGAGTTGAATACAAGATGAAATAAGAGAGAGAGAAGTGGTGAATGAATGAATGAAGTGAAGTCCCTTTTCTGCCTCCCGTGGGTCTCTTTATATAGGGCTTGATTGGGCTTGAACTCTGAATATTCAGTTGACAGAATCTTTTATCTTATATCTTCCAAATAACTTAAAGATCTAGATAATTATAATATTATTTGGAAGATATTTTCTGTTGATATTCCCAAATTAAATTATTTCAACAACTGGATTTTATCTTTTAGTTATTCTAAATTTTCCAAAATTACACATAAGCCCCAAAATTTCTTCTATCTGCACTTTAGCCCCTTCAAAATTCTCCAAAATTGCATCATAACCCCTTAGTTGACTAGAACCAATCTATTTGACCAGTTTTGACCAATTTTGACCATAAAGGCGTGCCCAATGAGGGACTGACACGTCTCAGCCCCTTTCCCACCCAAGATTAGGGTTTCAGATTGGGGGGAAAGGGAGCTCATGTGCCGCATTGCTCCTCTATGCCGTTGCCCGCGTTTTTGCGTTTCTGGTTCTTGGTTTTCTGAGTGCAGGTTGTGCGAAGGAGATGACTCTCGTTGATGATGGAGGTTGCAAAGTCCATGGATGAGAACGAAGGCAACGACAGCATGGTGGCCATCGTGGCTGGGAGATGTGGCGATCAGAGATGGAGGAAGTGGTGTCGTCGTTAATGACGCAATGAAGGTGGATGTTGCGGCGGCGCGACATGGTGGAGCAAGGATGTTGCTCGCGATGAAGGCTGATGCCATTTGCGTCGTGGCGGAAGTGACTAGCGGCTAGCAGTGCGGCGGCGTGGAGGTGGATCTGTGACGATGGTGACGCCAGGGTTTCTACGGCAGCGACGGCGCTGTAGTGGCGAGGCGCGAGGAAGATGGTTGCCCGACGAGATGATGATGAGAAGAGTAATGGAGCTGCTTGCGGCGACTCTCTGGTGGCTGCCATAGATGTGCGTGATGGACGGTGGCGCGGTTTCGCGAGGAAGAAGAAAGGTTGCGTGATGATGACGACAAGCTGGATTTTGAATTGGCGGCGGCCTTGGTGGTTGACGGTGGTTGCTGTGCGATTTCACAGCGGCACATGGTGCGGCGGTGGCTGACGGCGGATGGCCTAGAGGAAGTGGAACGGCGGCTAGGGTTTGGATTGGGAATTAGGGTTTCAGTGGGTGGAAGATGACGATGATGTGGCAGAGGAGGGTGATGTGGCAGAGGCGGCATGTTCTGATTGGTTCACTAGTGAGTGCAAGGATCAGTGATATGGCATCATCTGGACGGTTTGGTATGTTGGTGATGGATTGCCACATGGCGTAATATGGTGAAATCTGACTAGTTAGTGGTAGGAGAGGTGTGTGTAAGAAAGTTTAGGGTGTAGAAGGTTCAATGTTTTGGGCTTGGTCTTCTTGGGCCTGTTTCAGAGTTGGGAGTGTATATTTGTAAAAACAATGGTGCACTCAGCTCCTTTTATTGAATAAACTAATTTCTTATTTTCATAATAATTCTGATTTTGGGCCTTGAATTAAAATTTGGACCAACAAAGCTTATATTTCAGTTGCATCAACAAACATTAGAACATCCAAGAATAATTTATGCGCTAAAACACACTTTTTACGCCCCTTTATTTCCAAACACAATCAATCCAATCATCACAAATCTTCTTTAAATCAATCATTTAAGCACAAATATCTCATCAAAAAATTTAAATTTTAAAGCATAAATGTGGGCATAAATATGCACTCGTCACACCCCCACACTTATCCTTTTGCACTCCTGGGCAAAATTGATAACGCGCGTATGCCTGTTTTTCAATTAGTACATTTTAGCAATGTGTACCAGATTTTAGTAGACAAAAATACCCTTATATATCATGAATTCTAAGTTTTAAGGTTAAGGGTATTTTAATAATTTTCATTCGCAAAACTAAAAAGAAAAAAAAAAAAAATATATATATATATATATATATATATATATATATATATATATATACACACACACACACACAATCACATATGCAAACATGGATGGTTGAGTCTAGAAGAGAGTTGTATATCGCGTCATACATTGATGTGTATGTTTTACTCAATATTATCCATTTTTATCAAAATTTAATTAATAGACTCACTATTTGTTGGTACATATTATGGGTCATTGACATACCAAGAAAAACACAAGTTGTATGGTTTTGTTCCCAGTCTAGGAAGATGAAATATAACTAGAAATCCTTGTTACAAACGTAAATATTACATTCTTTCATATCAATTCATTATGATATTAATATATTAACTTATGTTTCAAATGTTTTAAATTTGTTTAAAGTTGTGGGTAGGCCCAAAGCACAACAGATTGAAATAGTCTATCTTAAAGTTGAAATTCATTGATCTTTAACTTATTAATTTTGTAATAAAATATAAATTAAATTATTATTTTTACTTTTTACAAATAATAAGTATCCACATATTAGATAATATAATACCCGTAATTGACCTATTTATAAATAAATAATAAAATATCTACCATCCTTAACTCATAAATAATAAATATATGTAGATATTAACTATTTTATCTACCAATATCTATCATCCCTAATACCACTTGTATCAAATACACGCTCACAACACCAGTAAAAACAATATTAGTTACTATAAATTTCATATTTATAAGAATTACTCCTACATATCAATTGATAAAAATATTAAACATAAAAATCTACTTGGAAGTTTTAAATACTTAATAATTTTTTTATAAAATCTAAACTATAAAGTAAATCAATTCTGTAGAAAAATCATATGAGCCTTTTAAATAAGGGTTAGATATGCTTTTAGTCTGTTTTTGGTTTTCGTCCCTCTTTCAAAATAAGGTACAATTTGATTTTCATTGTTTTCGAAATTTTAGTTTTAATCTTCGAAACTTTGGTTTTAGTCTTCGAAAACTACCACATTTTTAACGGTGTTAGTTTTCGGAAACTAAAACCAAAATTTTGAAAAAAATAGGATCAAATTGTACCTTAATTTAAAACAGAGACGAAAATCAAAAACTACAATAATTTAAATACTAAAAACATATTTAACCTTTTAAATATTGAGGAAAGGTTAATGTCAATCCATAGCTGCCAGTGTTCTACAAGTTCATGAGAAAGAACGATCGCTGCCATGGTTCCCGGCGAAGTTGAAAATTATTTGGAATCAAATTTTAAGGGAAAACCTCTCACCAATTTGTGGAGCGAATTCCGTGTTGAAGGGTCTATTATTATATAGCTTCAAAAGAACAATCTTGGTCGTTGAATTTAAGTGGGCCATGCTTGAGTGGTGATAGCAATCATCAGGTTCTCCGTTCACACCATTTTGACTATATATTTAGAACCGTGAGAGAAAAAAATGAAATACCTTGGTAAGAAGAAGAAGAAGAAAAATGGCAAATTTTGTTCTGCGAGTTCCAAATACCGTAAGGAGTTTCGCCATGTTTGCTTCGTCCAACCCCAACGGTGCAATACTCTCTATTTCTTTCTGTCAATTGAAATTGCGTTTTTATTCTCTTTGTTTCATTTTCATATGGTTTATTTAATTGTTTAGGTGCTCCACCTGGTGGCTCTGGAAGCAGTAGTGGTGGGGGTGGAGGTCCTGTGATATTGGAAATTCCTATAGATAAGATTAGAAGGCCTTTGATGAGGACCAGAGCAAATGATCCAAACAAAGTAAAGGAATTAATGGATAGTATCAAGGAAATTGGTCTCCAAGTACCTGTAACCACTTGCTCCTTTATGCTGATTCATGTTTAAAATATTTTCCATTACTTTTGGAGTTTATGTACTGTTTCTGCTATATTGGTATGTCTCAGTTGGGTTTATGGGAAAGTGAAGTTACGGGTGTTGGCTTTTCTGTGTTTTCAGGATCTATTGGATGTAGTTTGAATTGGATTTATGTGCTTAAATTGCTTCTTTCTTTGGTCTTCAAGCTTTGGCTATTCAGATCTGCGAGTACAGAAAAAAAAATGTGAAAGCAACCAACTTAAAACGATTTTTATTGATTTGTTGGAACAATTTTTCACTGGAATTTGGAATAGCAGTATCTGCGTTCCCACTCCAAACTGTTAATGAGCTATTATCTTTGCATAGAAAGATTTTTCCCTTTTTCCTTATTGTTACTTTCATTTAAGAGGTAAGAGTTTCATGTTTCGCTGAAGGAGATTTTGAGATGTCTTTCTTTGTAGTATCTCCACCATTAACAGGGCGACCCTTATGTTTGTTAGCCATAGATAGAGCCTTTAGTAGTTATCAAGGTCCCCTCTCTTTCAGAGTCAGATTTTTTTTAGGAGTTTACCGATGGATGCAAAGATTCATTGTTACAGCCATTTTCTTTTATATTGTGTACTTGTGTACTTGTGACTGAGGCTTAGTTGAGACAACAATCCTAAAACATTTATTCTCCAATTCTTGTATTTTTTTTTTCAGATGGCCCTTTATGATGATTACTCACTTTGTTTAAGAGAACTTTCACCAGATCATGACTTCTACAAGAAAATAAAAATATCATTTCGACAACGATTTGGTATTAATCTCTTTTGGCTTCGGACAACATTATTAAGCTTAGTTTCAACTTATAGAGGACAATAAGACAGAATGCATCCCCTATCATTTATTTTGAGTGGAATTGTGAATAGTTGTTATCAAAGCTTGGTTGAATTTTAGTACAATTATTCGGAAGAAAGTGGGGAAAGTAACCAAAATTTAACACCAGTTACAGATGGCAGTCCTGCTCTAACTACAATACCATTGTTATTAAATAAATGTCTGGTTCTAGAAAATATATTGCTGAACTGTTGATTCAAGTTTCTTTTAAGTGATGCAGATTGATGTCCTGGAGGTTGATGGAGTCTATTACGGTATGTTCTTTTCTGGATTGTTTGTGGAATCTTATAATTTTATTACATTGTTACCTGGTCATGCTGCTCATAGTTAAAATTATAAGATTCCACCAACAACAAAATCAATATGCTTTGAAGATCCATCCATGCCTTCTCACAGTGAAAACATAATATGACAATGTCTCCATTGTCTTTGGTTTGTAGGTTTCTCTGGTTGTCATCGCTATGAGGCTCACCAACGCCTTGGACTCCCCACCATCCGTTGCAAAATACGCCGTGGTACAAAAGAGACTCTAAGGTAGGTTTGGTAAACTCTTTTGTAAAGTTTATGTGACTCAGATTCGTCATCTCAGTCGATTGGTTTTCGTTTTGCATTGTGCAGGCACCATCTGCGCTAAGCTGTGATCATCTTATTGTTCAAAGTTGGTATATGACGATTAGCAATGACAGGACACAACACAGAAGTGTTATTTTTCTCATAGCATTGTGATTCCTGCGGACATTGCAAATGATATATGTGATTTCTCTTACTGTGTTATGCTGCATCTGTTATTGCTTCCTCAAGTTCTTTGTAGAAAGCACTATTCTTCTGGTCACATTTTGGTTTCGTCCATCCAGAAAAGGATAACAAAGTTAGGAACAATAAACAACATCAAGCGTTATTATCTGTTACCCTTCTCTTGCATCAAAAAACAACACCAAGATCTGTTGCCTTACTTAAAACACTGAAGCAAACAACTTTGTCAACATATTTAGCCAAACATGTTTCCATAATGTAAATCTCTCGAGGTCTGTACTCTTATTCTTATTATAATTATTAAGAAAAAAAAATCAAGGATGGGAAACAAATAAAGAGAAGAACAATACTTAAAATTTTTAAGAATGAGAAACCCTCTCTAATGAAGTTAAAGTCAAGGAACTCGCATGTCTGTTAAATTTTAGTTTATGAAGAAATCAATCTAAATATTTTTTTCATTTTTTTTTTCATTTTCTTCTCTGGAAGTGTTTGTGAAAAAAGTTAATCCAAAAAAACTCAATTACTACCACCACTAACATTGGTAATACTAGGGTCGCTGCTTCACCAGAAATACTAGTATTACTAATAGTATTGTTATACTCAACATTATTAATTATAATAGTATTATTATCAACATTGCAAATAATGTCATTCTCAACAATGTTATTATTTTCATAAGTAATACTAGGATACCAGTCCTTCTATTATTATTGTTGTTGGAAGTCTCACATCGACTAGAGATAAGGCTAAATTATAATATATAAGTGAGGTGCAAACCTCACCTTACAAGCCGTATTGTGGAGTTGAGTTAGGCTTAAAACTCACTTTCTAATATGGTATCAGAGTCATGGTTAAAGTCTATCCTAGCGATATTTCTTGTTTCTTGCGCATTTTTATTCCACCCGTTGTCGGACCGCTATTAGACCTTACAAACCTCACCTTACAAGATTGGACACAATTCTACACATAAATGTTTGTTTAAAATATCACTCCAGACTTTGATGATGTCGAAAAAAAAATCTTTAAATAACTACACCAAAGACTAACGACCATCCAAAGATGCAAAGCCCTCTAAAGCTTATGTCTTTAGACTCATGGGAGCATACGTCATGATATTCAAAGTAGATTCTAGCATACACAGCTTACCTATAAGCGTTGTACGTATTTCAGTGCAATAAGTACAATAAAAAGATAGTTGTCCAGACAAAACATGTTCTTTCCCTCAACAAAGGAATATAATAGTGAAGGAGTATTAAAAGTCACACATATCTCATAAAGCATTGACACAAAGTAAAAGCTTTTGACATAACAAATATTTTTTTATGCCTATAAATAAAATTCGTGTCATACAAATAAAGCTTGCTGTCAATTTAGCTAAACATACATATGCATACACAAGCCTTCATTAGCTTCTAAAGCGGTCATTTGTAACTTGTCTTCTTGGTGGCATAGAGAGAAATTTCATTTGGTAAACCTTTTAAACCAACAACTTATTTTTGTATAGCTTAAAGATATTTTGTATATTTATCTTTAACACAAATTGCATATTGGTGCTTAAGCCCGAGGTGAGTTTAGCGGATAGCTCAAGAGGCTTTTGTATACTTGTTATAAGGCATAGACAGCACAAAGAATAATTTTAATCATTGTTTGATTAATGGAACCCTTTGTTTTTCATAGAAAAGTAGATTAACCCAAGTTAATTTTCTCATGTCGTATAAAGTCTAAATTGTTCAATTTTGAGTCTTTTGTGTGTCTAAGTTGTTCAGATGTGGTCGAATAGATGCTGGGTCACCTTCTAGTCCAATTGGATGGTACCTGGAAAATGTATTATGATGCTAAAGTCAATAGATGACCAATTGGTTAACAATTAATGTCGTAATGCATGTTATGTGCATGTATATCTGAAAGTCATACCTTAGACCTTATTTATAGTACTTGTTATGGGGCTTTACCTTTTTGTCGGTCTAATCACAACACAATCATACCTTAATCAACAATTAATAGGTTGATTTGTGATCACCATTCTTGTTAATGACTTTTTGTAATTGATCAACAAGGTTATTCGGTCAAAGTGGTCGGTCAAGGGTGACCATGGGTGATATTCCCAAGAGTTCATCGAAAAGATGGATGACCAAAGGTGGTCGGCCGAGGGAGATCGACCTAGAGTGGTTGACCAAAGGATCTTGGTCTAGAGATTTCGACAAATGTCATCAGTCTTGGAGTTAGACCATTTGGTTAATGTTTGATTTTTTGGGTTTGACCGGACAAACATACGGTACACAGGGTCCCAAAGCCCGAGCATTAAACAATTTATGAAGGAGTTTGGATTTGACCTTTTCAGTACTTGGTGCTTACGTATGTCGAAAGTTGTAACCGATAGGAAGGGGTTCCTTAGTTGGAAATCGTCCTTAATCATTAGTCACGCACTTTGTTGTATATTGATTTTTGTTACATACTTTCAACCATTTTTAAAGTGATCAAATGTTTTTATTAGTATTATGATTTAATTTGTTTTAACCTTATAACTCTTAAATATCTCAGGTGTTAGAATAAGAGAAAAGATTGAATAAAACCTAGAAAAGAAAGGGTGATATGGTTTGAAGTTAAATTTTTAATTTTAAAAATTAAGCTATTCAAAACTTATTTTTATTAAATCCTTAAGTTTGCATTAAATTGTAATAACAAATATCAAAGTATTTTAGCAAAGTAAATAAAAATTAAATATTTTTCAATAACAGTGAAATTCAATGAATAAGAAATAGAAAAAGTTACATATAAACAATTTATACTAATTTATATCAAAACAGATCATAAATCCACTTGGAATCACCTGAAACAAAGTGATTATGAAATTATCTTGAATAAGATATTACAACTACTGATCAAAGTAAAACATGCAAAATCACAATCAAGAAAAAAACACACATTTTCTAAAAAAAAAATCAAAAGATAATGATAAATCAATTTCTTTGAAATACCAGAATAGATGATTAATACTTCACTTGAACACCACAAAAGATGAAACATACTTTCTTAAATCATTAAGTGAGGGACTTTAACTTAGGACCTCTTCAACCTTCCCTTCCAATTTTACCACCAAATTAATCTTATAACTCTAACCTTACCTTAAATGAAATGCAAAGAAATGAAACTTCCTTTCCAAACTTTATAAACCTTTTAAAAATAAACTCTAATGAAAAATGAAATAAGAAAATGAAATCTTCTTTCTAAAATTATGTCAAATTATAAAATATGAATATATGATTAAGTCTTAAGATGAAAGAGAAAAATTCAAACATATTAAGTGATTCTCATCTTTAATACATCATACGCATTTAGAATGTCCAAGATCAGCCAAACTTGTTTATTTTTATTTATTCTAAAATGTCATGTTGGAATAAAATTTGTAAAGTGAAATAAAATTAAATTTTAAACATGTTTTTAATTTTTAAACTTCAACACAAAATTAAAATTTGTCTTGGTCTAAAACTTATATTTTGATCTCAATCTTTAAAATTTAGTGGTTATACTATTTTTAATTCAACGATATTAATGTTTTTTTTTACATATTAAATAGTCTTTCATGCTAATATTTAAGTTAACGTATATTAAAATTAAATTATATAAATATCTCAATATTATTATAAAATAATATTTGACATGTCAAAAGAATTGAATACAATTAGGTATTTTTAAAGTTTGAAGATTAAATTGTATGTAACATTTTTAAATTAAAAATATATTTAATCTTAAAATTAAAATCGAGAGACATGAGTACAAGATTTAAAAAAAATATTTCCCTGTATGAATATAAAATTCGGTTTTCTACGAATAATCCTAGCTCAATTTCTGATTACTTTATACTAAAGAGTATATTAATAATATTTCAAAGTTAAAGTCTTGTTTTGAATCCAGTTATTCTCATTTTCTCCTAATTTTCATATTTTCCTTGCTTCTTTTATCTCATGAAGATGCTAAATGAATTATTTTAAATTTTTTGAAATATATATTTTCTTAAATTTCGACTATTTATTTATTAATTTATTATCGTAGTATTAATATGAAATTTTGTTATAAAAGACAATGACAAACATAGAACACTCTGAACATACATATAATTCACTAAAGCTCACCAACTGGGTTAGTTATTATTTTAACTAATGTTATAATTAAAAGTAATAATATAAAATTAGGACAAAAAATATTTCAAAGAAATGAAAATAAATGGACACTTTTATTTATATTTAAAATAAATTATTCCCAAAGCTAAATTATGCAGATATTTTTTATTTAATTCAAACTATTAAGTAAATAAAAGTGATTCCACATCTTTTTCATCTTAATTTTTAAAATATCCATTGCTTATGAGGATGATATCCCTGCAGTAAGAGAACACAAACTAAAAGTTTGGGTTTTGAAAAGGGTTTTTACATTTTTCAGTGTTGTCTGAAAGAGGAAGAGAGGAGAGAGAGAGGGAGGCGATGGAGGGTGCATCGTATGCGCGCATGCCGAGGGTGAAAATCCGCGAGCTGAAGGATGATTATGCCAAGTTCGAGCTCCGGGATACGGATGCGAGTATCGCGAACGCGCTGCGGCGCGTAATGATCGCGGAGGTGCCGACGATCGCGATTGATCTGGTGGAGATAGAAGTGAATTCGTCAGTGCTGAACGACGAGTTCATTGCGCACAGACTTGGACTCATTCCGCTCACAAGTGAGCGAGCCATGTCCATGCGCTTTTCACGTGACTGCGACGCGTGTGACGGCGACGGCCAGTGTGAATTCTGCTCCGTGGAGTTTCACCTTAGGGTTAAGTGTATGACTGATCAAACCCTCGACGTCTCCAGCAAAGACCTTTACAGTTCCGACCCCTCCGTCGTTCCCGTCGATTTCTCTGACCCTGCTTCCTCTGATTCTTCCGAGAACAGGTGCGTGCTTTTCTTCATTTTATTTTTGGTTTTAAACCCTTGGTTTTTAAATGGGTCTTTGTTGATTTCAACTGGGTATTTTGTTTTTCTCAAATTGCTGTTCTTCGTTTTCAACTGGGTATTTAGATTTTTGAAATGGTCTTAATTGATTTCAAATGGGTGTTCTACCTTTTCAACTGGGTATTTCGTTTTGCCGTATGTGTTTTCTTTTTCTCATGTGTTTATTTTTAAATTGGCATTCTTCGTTTTCAACTGGGTATTTAGTTTTTTCATATGGATATTCTTCGTTTTGAATTGCGTGTATTCAGGGGGGTTATCATTGTGAAGCTGAGGCGAGGACAAGAGCTGAGGCTGAGAGCGATAGCTAGGAAGGGGATTGGCAAAGATCATGCCAAGTGGTCACCTGCTGCAACTGTCACTTTCATGTATGAACCAGAGATTCATATAAATGAGGACTTGATGGAGACACTGACTCTTGAGGAGAAAAGAGAATGGGTTGATAGCAGCCCTACACGTGTGTTTGAAATTGATCCAGTAACACAACAGGTTTGGGTTCTTCTCATTTGTTTTCTTATGAATTTGGTTATGCACTTTCTACCATTGTTGTTATCTTATCCATATTCTGTGCAGAACTACAAAATTACCTCGCATGCCTTATGTGTTTGGTGATTAAATGCTAGTTTGTTTGATCACTTTAGTGTATTGTTTTTTTGAATTTATCATAACATATGCATGCCGATTATTTCTGATCAAATTCGCAAGTTTATGCAAATCCTTTAACCTGAACATTGTGTGCTTTCACTTCAACCATTTGGATTAAAGTTGAGAATAAAGTGCAATTAGAGGTACTTCGTTTGTTTTCTTTGTGTGTTCAACGATAGACACTAGTAATTTGATGCTTTTGAAAGCATGATGCTGCTTGTGTATAAAATAAATAATTTGCAAGTTTGTTTTTCAGCTAATTTGGATAGGCTTATAGAATGGCATGCAGAAGGCACGTTCAGTATTTAAGACGTAATATGTTTTCCAGAGCATAAGCACTAGAGAACTAATGTTTTGTGAACTTCCTGTTCATCCAAATATACATTAACTTACAACTCTTATACAGAACTAATGTTTTGTGAACTTTCTGTTTTGTGAACATTTTTACCCTTAAACACTTTGTTTTATTAGGCTGGGGGTAGGGTAAGGACCAACACAAATGAGTGGTGCGTCCTTGATTTTTGTTTTATTTACTGTTATGTGTTTGTTTACCTCCTGGACTTTTTATTGTTAATTATGGATATATATTGAATTTGCACCCTTCCCACTACTTGATCAGAATGTTTAATAAACTAACTCTTGCGTTCCCATGCTTATCATCTCTTGCATTACAAGTGTGACTTTTTATTGCTAATCATGTATATATAATGAATATTGACTAAGTGATTGACTTTTCAATTTTCCTCATTATCCTGCTTTCTGCTATTGCTACATGCTTGTGTTTTATGGTTTGGTCATTATCTGAGATTGATAACTATAATCTCAAGTGCCAAGAAAAAGAAAAACAAAACATTGCTAGAATGAATGTGAAGGACTTGCACTGATTCAGTTTTTTAAGTTATCAATTTCATAGAGAATCTTGAGCCGCAAAGAAATTTACTGTAAACGAGAATTTAGTATCAAGATTTGCTATCCAGCTCATGAGGTGTGGGTGTATGGTATTCTGGAGCATTATCTACTGAAGATATTGTTGTCAAAGGAAGGCACATTAAGAGTTCTTAAGTGTATGATCTATCTGGCTAATTCTGTCAGCGACAATGTCATACATATTTTTGTCTACTTTGAAATGTTTATATGCGGTGCTTAAACTTAACAGTTAACATCCCTTTTTGGGTTCAATTTATTTTGTTGTAATGAATCCTTCTTTGATATAATTTGCATTATCGAATTAGAAGATTGATTTTTCCATCTATGAAAATCAAATGTGATGTTTTTGGCATTTATTAGGTAATGGTGGTTGACGCTGAGGCATACTCATATGATGATGAGGTGATCAAGAAAGCAGAAGCCATGGGGAAGCCTGGGCTTGTGGAAATCATTGCAAGACAAGATAGCTTCATATTCACAGTTGAATCTACTGGAGCAATTAAAACTTCTCAATTAGTACTAAATGCCATAGAAATTCTCAAGCAGAAGCTGGATGCTGTGCGGCTATCTGAAGATACAGTGGAGGCTGATGATCAGTTTGGTGAGCTAGGTGCACATATGCGAGGAGGATAACTGAGTTGATTGTATTAGAAGGATATCAAATTTGTTTCCCTGAACTTGTTTCTTTCTTCTTCTACTTAACTGAAGCTGCAGCATGTTTTAACTTGTTGGGTCGAAGATGCTAATTACTATTTTCCCCCTTGAAAAACAACATAGATAGTTTTTATCTTTCTATCCTCTTCTCATGCTTGCTTCCTTTATTTCGTTTATAATGGTGGAAAGCAAAAACTCAAGTCTGCATGTCTTAAGAAGCTCCAAGTCCTTTAAAAGCTTTTGCTTTTGTGTTGTTTGGATCCTGTAAGCTTACCATATACTAGATATTATGCAATTCCTCTTCAATTGAATGTCACTTCTCCCTTCAGTCCTTTTATGCTCGGTGCTTTGGAAATCGGAGAAGCTTCATTTACATGCTTGGAACCGGTTTCTGAACTCACCCTTTGTTGATTTTTATACTTTTTAAATATATTAAAAGTACTTTTAATACATTAAATTAATGTAATCTGGAGACACAATAAAAAGATACTAAAATGGCAAATATCACTTGGTGGAGACAAGGTTCCTGCGAGAAGGGTTGGAACGGTAGATGTGAAGCAATGAGTTGTGCAGTTGTGAATTCAATTTTCATGGAAAGAAGGAAGACACAAACAAGAGTGCAAGTGAAACAAGAAAGAAATCCGTTATCAATTGTTTTCAAAAGATTAAAAAAAATGACTTGAAAGTTTAAATTTTAAACAATTTAAAACATATCTATTGATATAACATTCAAAAGAATTTTCAAGAATTTAAGGAATTTCATGCTTTTAGAAGAATAAATCTTGAGTATCATTAATCTTTTCGGGGTTTTTTTTTAATGTTAAATGCATATTTTAATTGTTATTCTAATTGTAAATTTACGTGAACAAAGTGCATTTTTGTCGGAGCTAGTACTGATATGAGGCTGATATTAGGTTGTTTCTTCCTGCCCCTCCGTAATTTCATCTACACTGCCATTAACTCAAATTCTAATTTAAGCCTCTCGTTTAGGGATTTCATTTTGAGTTCTGAAATGTCGATCGAGATATGTTCCAGAATACACAGTACGGATATGTTTAGAAATGTATAATCTGAAAGGTAAAATTTGTATTTTAGATCGTACATTCTAAAATACGATCTTTGTATTCCGAAATATATAGGGTGGAATACAAATTTTATATTTTGAATTGTGCAGGAGAATGTGGATGTGGAGGTAGAGGTGAAGGAAGAAGTGGGAGATGGGTGCAATGATAGAGAAGGAAGAATATGGAAGATAAAAATAAATGGATCATTTCACAGTTCTATGAGATGCAGGTTAAAATGTACGAAGGCCTGGTCTTTTAAAGAAAAAAAGTACAAATATAACATTTGTTACAAGTACTATTTTAAGTATAACCTTTAAAAATACACATATATTAAAAATCACAAAAGTTGTGTAAAGTTGAATTTTACATTCATGATTATATAATTATCAGAAAAGTTAATTTATTGGAAAAGTATTAAAATGGTTTCGAGAGGTGTATTTGTTGACACTCGTCTACTAAAACGACTCTCTAATGAACTAATAAGTGGTTTTTCTTCTCGTTATGAGAATACTGTTCATCTACTTTAAAATATATCAATTTATTAAAGGTTAAATATAATTTTAGTTACTAATATATAATGTGATTTTTGTTTTAGGTTTTTTAAACTTTGATCTATTTTTATCTCTTTATTTAGAAAGTTTCAGATTTAGTTCTCTAAATTTATTGTCGTTAGTTTAGTTTTTTTTCTGCTGCGGTTAATGGTGTGTCACGTTGTTAATACATGTGTACATTAAATGTTTAACATCGAAATTGAAATTAAGGTTTAATAAAAGAATGAATATGCAAGTTCAAATTTGTCTTAGAATAGAGGAAGACAAGTAATTTGTGGAGTTTGTGTTTAAGGAAATCCTGATTTAGCATTCCAAGATTTACGAAGAGGAAAAACTTTAATTTTTGGAGTTGGTCTTGGAGAAGATATGTAAGTTCATTTTTTACGTTTTTGTGAAAACAAATGGTTGGATTTAGGATATAGGGTTTTAGCATGTAGGTAATTTACTCTCGAACATTGTTGTAGTTTGATGAAATCTGATAGTAGAGAATTGGATTGTATCCGAAGGAGTATTAGTTCGAGAATGTTGCAAACACGTGGATTGTTTTCACAGTTAACATCAAAAGTTTGTAACTGTGGAAAAATATTGTTGTTGTTGAAGGCAACTACTTTGAAGAACAAAGGAATATTAGTTTTGAGATGTATAAATTGAACATTAAGTGAAAAAATGCATTACTTATAGTGATGGAGTTTTTATTGATAATTTGTAATTTTTATTGTAGGCCAAATCACATTGTAACTACTTTGAATAAATTAATGAAGGAGAATCTGAAATTCAAGCTACTTTACAAACAAAAACTAAAGAAGATGAAGTATGTTTTGAAAAGGAAAAAGGTGTACTTGAAATTATAACAACATAGAAAAGTTGGAAAAGTTATGTTACTTTTGTTTGTTCATTCATGGACATTAATAATTATGTTCTTTTGTTATGTTTTTCTTAAAGATTAATTGTAATTAGTATTGTAATAATTGTACTTTGTTGGTTAATCCTAGAATAGTAATTTTATGTTATACGAATTTAAGCATGTTGTGCTGCATTTGTGATGTTATATGAATTATGCATTTAAATTTAATTTGAGCTTGGAAAAAGGATGACTAAGAGCTCAGTCTGCCATAATGAAAGCTCAACATATGTGTTTAGAGTTCGATCTGCCATAATGAGAGCTCGATAGGGGTTTGGTGGAATTTTTCGAGCTCGGTCTGCCACAATAAGAGGTCGACAGAGGTATGGTGGACATGTTTAGAGCTCAATCAACTATACTCAGCCAGCTGTAATGAGAGCTCGATAGAGGTTGTGTTGCCATGTGTAAAGCTTAGTCTCCCATAATGCGAGCTCAACAAAGGTTTGGAACACACACACACACACACACACACACACACACACACATATATATATATATATATATATATATATATATATATATATATAGGTCGGTCTGGCATAATGAGAGCTTTGCAAAGGTTGTGTTGTCATGTCTAGAGCTCGGTCTGTCATAATGAGAGTTTGATAGAGGATTGCAAGACATATGTAGAGCTTGGTAGAGATCCTTGTGTAATTTCATTATATTTTTAAGTCATACAAGTGGTTCATAACAATATTCAATTAAATACAATTTTCTTAATAAGTGGGAGGGTATCATACAACTTTAGTATTAAAAACAATAAAATAGAGTGCATCGTACAAGTGGTCCCTAACAACATTCAATTAAATATAATATTTTGAACCATACATGTGGTACTCCATGAAAAAAAAAAGTTGTCCGTGATAATTGTACTCACTGATAATTTGTTCCATAAGTTGGTGGCAAAAGTGTTTGGAATTCTAAATGAAAGTAACTACAAAAAAACATTAACTACATCAGAAGTCATATGGCTTGTCCAGAGCTTATGTTACTACATGCTTGAGACCCTAAAAATTGTGCAGCCATGTTTCTTGTGCATCTTGTTGTTGTTGTTTTAGTTGGTTGGTTACTTGGTGAAGTAGTGCTTCTTGTGTGTTGTGTTATTGTTGTTGTTGGTTCTTTAGTTGGTGTAGATGTCCCTCTTCTAACTGAAGTCTAGTTTGATGGTTCTGCAGAGTTGGTACATCCACTCCTACTTGTAGTTTTAGTTTATCAATGGTGTATGATTATTAGATTCAATATTGTATGAATAACAAAAGTTGAAAATAGTGTAAGTTGCAGTTGTACCTTTCTTGTTTCCATCCTCTTTCTAAAGCTTCTAATATTATGTCCATATTGATTACAGCTGCTACACTTCATAACAATATTTTTGACAATTTTGAATGACAGACATATTCATCGACTTCCCTTCTCTTAGCTTCTTAGGCCTCCTAGGTGGTGTTTTATAAATGGGTGGAAGCAGTTTTGCACAATTACTTTTAAGTCATAGTTGTTGTCCATTGATTGGGATAATTTAAGATCCATAACAACTTTCATATTAATGTTTCTTATAATATGATCTTCATGGTTCTCTAATTAATAATGAATTGCAACCACAACATGCCTACAAGGTATGCCCACCAAATCCCAAAAGTAACAACTACATGTATGGTTAGTGTCAACACTCAATTTCGTCCGGGTAAGTAAATAAAAATAAAGAATAAAAGAATAATAATTAATGGTAGCTAAAGAAAAAGGAAAGAAGAAAATAATAAAATAAATTTCCTTAAGAAAAATGTAACTTTAATACAGCACACATCAATATTTAATCAGGTAATAATTTTAATCAATATTATGCCAATAATTAATAATTAAAAATAATATTGATATAATCAATTATTTGTTTTTTCTTGAACCAAGACAATTTCTTTCCCTATTTTGTTCATTGTCAATTAATTCACAATTAAGGCAAGATTACCATAATATTATAATGTGAGTATATAAATACGCATTTTGTGATAGAAAAAGGGAAAAAAATAGATAGATACTCAAAAATAATAGATAGAAAGAGTAGGAGAGTATATGGGAAAATAAGTTCTCACACTAGAGGCACTTTGCCAACAAAAACTACCAAGGAAGAACTAGGGGAGTACTAAAACCTAAAAAGGTATGTCATCTTTGCACCCTTCTTTTTCTCTTTTTAGTGCACTTTGAAGGTTTTTTCTAAAGTTTTTATTTTTTACTACATATAAATAATGTTTTTTTAAAATCATAATTTTTGGAGTATAAGTACGTGTCGGCCTATGGCCGGTTTCTTTCCCTTTTCCACCATTCTTGAAATACAAAAATACAAAATATTTACAACCAAAAAAATGTCAATTTTGTTAAACAAAACCCTATTTTACCATAACTACATGATCCCTGATTTTCTATCATGAATGGAGATACATAGGAGCAATGTCAATCTTTGTCGGGTTCAGTTTTCAAAAATCTAAAATAATCCATAATATTTTTCAAACAAACTCATAAACATTTTTCTAGATAAAGAAATATGTGATCCTTGATTATCCATCGTAAATGAATATACGTAAGAATAAGGTCAATCTTTGTCAGGTTCATAAAACAAAAAATATTTTTTTTTGTTTCTTAATAGTTATTTATATTCTTTTTTTAGGGAAAATTAAATATTTTGAAAAACCACATCAACTTTATACATTTAATTAAAGGTACTGTTTTTAGGCAAGCGTAGTAAGGTGTTAATACCTTCCTTACGCATAATCAATTTCTGAATAAATTTTTCATAGTTTTTCCAGAATAAATTATAGTGGTGTTCGTTTTCGGTTAGACGTCCCGTCTCGATCTCGGTTGCGACAACTGTTTTTCTTTTCTTTTTTTTTACTACTTTGAATGTCAAAAAAACCATTTGTCGCCCTATGTCACAACTAGGATCGCAACGAGACGACGAACCGAAAATAAACAGGTTTAAGAAAAGATTTTGGGAGTCGCCACCATAATTTATTTCGAAAAAACTATGGAAAACCGTAAAATAAGACATGGTCTACGAAAACCTGGATTTTAGGTTCAGGAATCGGTTACGCGTAAGGAGTACTACGCCTACCCAAAAGCAGTACCTTTAATTAAATGTATAAAGTTCACGTGGTTTTTTAAAATATTTAATTTTCCCTAAACTAATATGAAACAAAAAATTATTTTTTGTTTTATGAATCCGAAGAGGATTGACATTGCTCCTACATATATTCATCTATGATGCACAATCAGGGATAACGTAGTTCTTTATCTAGAAAAATGTTTGTGAATTTGTTTGAAAATTATTATGGATAACTTCCGATTTTTGAAAAGTGAACCCGATAAGGATTGACCTTGTTCCTACGTATATCCATTCATGATGAAAAGATTAGGCATCACGTAGTTCTGGTAAAAAAAGGGTTTGGTTTAACGATATTGACATTTTTTTGTTTTAAAAGATTTTGTATTTTTTATTTTAAGAATGGTGGAAAAAAAAAGAAATCGACCATAGGCCGATGCGTATGATTTAAAAAAAAATTTGTGTGTAGTAAAAAAAATAATACCTTTACAAAACCTTCAAAGTACAATAAAAATATAAAAAGAAGAGTGTAGAGGTGACATACATTTTCAGGTTTTAATACTCCCGTAGTTCTTCCTTGGTTGTTTATGTTGGCAGAGTCCCTCTAGCGTGAAAACTTATTTTGCTCTATATTCTCTCTTATTCTTTCTATCTATTATTTCTAACTGATCTCTCTTCTTTTCGTCTTCTTTTTTATGACAGGATGTGTATTTATATACACACATTGTAATATTATGGTAATCTGACCTTAATTGTGAATTAATTGACAATGAACAAAATAGGGAAAGAAATAGTCTTGGTTCTAGGAAAAACAAATCAAATAATATTCAAGACATTAATTATAATTATTGTTAGGAAATTTTGTCCATTTTTAAAATCATATTTTTCTCTTTAAAAGAAACTCACGCAAAAAAAATATATCAATATATTATTTTAATTATTGGCATAATATTGATTCAAATTATTACCATATTAAACTAATATTTCAAAAATATTTTAAAGTTTGAAAATTACGTATACATTTTTTAAGGAAATTTATTTTATTATTTTCTTCTTCCTTTTTTTACTTTACCCACCATTAATTATTATTCTCTTATTCTTTCTTTTTATTTATTTATTTATCCGGATGAAATTGGGTGTTGACAGTTAGTTAGATCCACAACAAACTTCTCCATTGTGAATCTCATGAGTGACCTTAAACTTTGCATCCCTGCCCACATAGAATGATAATTCCTACTCTTTTCAACTTCCCTATCAAGCTTTTTTCTTGGTTTAGGCATAACACTTCGAGGATATGTTTTAACTTTTTCTCTTAGTGTTACAAACCTACTCGTGATGTACCATTATAGTAATAATTGGTTTGTCTCTTACTAGTAAAACTGTACTATTAAAGAACTTAGACAAATTATTGATCAAGACATCACATCTAGAATAACTATAACTATTGAATGCATGTTTACAACAAGATTTTGTGGGAATTGCAAGTAACCAATTATAAGCACCAACATTAATATTCCAACTCTCCTTTCTTTTCCTTCTCATGATAGAATGTTTCCTTCGTAGCCCCCGTTCATAAGGTTTCTAATCACTGCTCCACCAAATTTTTTTTCTTATAACTTTTATATAGATGCCTTAAATAAAACCTATGCTCCACCCCATTCAATATGTCGTCAAACACAGTTATTAATCTCTGCAAAGAATATTATTACTTTGTTAAATAATCAAAATAAAATGAAGTTAAATTAGGTATTTAACTTGAAATTTTACCTTTTGTTGATCTGTAATGAAAACCCAACATTTAATATCAATGCCCCCAATATCACTCAACAACAATGTTAGAATTACCTCCATGTGTCTTTGCATCCGTTTTCAGCAACAGTAAAAGATAGTAGGATATATTGATCATTAGCATTAATATTTCTACAATCATGTACCACCCTCTCGTTGTCCATCCCAAACTCATCATCATAATTTTCCACTCTTTCTTCTTCATTGTAATCCAGTTTATCTATACATGACCCTTCTTTTTCCTCCTTAGTCACATTGACCTCTTCTTCAGCTCCATTCACTTCTTTTTCCCTAAGATCTTTATTAACTTCTTCCTCCATGGCCTCTATATGTGTCATGCCTATGCCTTTTCACCAATGACTTTGTCCATGACACCAACACCAATGAAGTTAATTACATAACCCTGACTAAGAACATGCTCCACAGATACCAAGTCTACTTCCTCTTTCTTCGAATTGTAGATCGCGATTTTGTTGAAGACGAACTCAACACCAAGCACAATCTTCATTTTTGTTGATTGAAAGAGGAATCTCAAATCAACTCCTCCCAATTTTGATTTCAACACTTATTTGAACTTCATTTTAAACGTTAACAAAACTACTTATGACCAATTTTAATTTTTGATGTTAAACTACATGTGTATTGGCAAAGTAGCACACAGTTAGTCACGAAAAAAAAATATAACAATGTTGTTCTTGGAGGAATAAATCTTACACTTTCTAAAAGAAGAGAGATGAAAATGAAACAAAATTTTAAAGAAAAACGAAACAAAATCATATAATAGTCTAAAAACATATTTAACTCGTTCACTAATTGTCCAAAATCTTAAATATAAGCCATTTGTTTTGTTAAGAAAGAGTTGAGTTTCTTTTACGTTTTCTTTCTGCTAATTCGTTTTACAGTACCGGGAACGAAAAGATTAAGATGTTTAGCAGAACTAATACTTCAAATTTCAGGAAGGATAAAATTCTTGAATGAGTTTTGTTGTTTCATTAACTAAAATGTAGTGACGTAAGTATAAATGTACGAGTAAATAACATTACTGATTGCATTCCAAGCTACAGAAGACCTCTGCCAACAGACTTAAAGAAAGAAAGACATCAAGATTTTGCAATGAGCATTAAATAGAATGAACACCTGGTTCTGGCTAAAACAGCAGGGACTTAATATGGCATTGATTTAAACTATCCCCAGGTGACTACAAAAGGACGCTTTAATATGATATACATTTTACTAAAATTTGTGCGAAACTGCTGGATGATTTACGGTTATAGACAAAATGATCACTAGCAGAAGGTGAATAACTTACCATCTTCTGTTGGTATATATATCAAACAACTTACTACTTGTATGCTAATGGACCAGATCTAGACACTGCAAACCTAGGAAGAGGACTGGGACCAGTGCTTCCAGATGTTGAACCTTCAACAGATTTTACCCTACTACGACTGGCACTGTAATCCAAAGGCCCAGAACTACGATAGTTCCTTTGCTTGTTGTCCGTGCTCCTTAAGCTGCTAATATCAGCATCATAGAGGTGCTCCTGACTATGTGACGATGATGATCCTTTGAAGTATCCAGAATCATGGCCATAATACTGTGGTGAGTCCCCACGAGGATGCCTTAAGACAGGGGAAGCATGTGCTAGCAATACAGCAGGTGAATGACGGGGTGATGCGTTCAGTATTGCCAATGGAGTGGATTGAGTATCTGCGTAGTATTGGCCATATACTGAACGGAGAATGGCATATGGAACGTGGGTTTCCAGCGAGCTTCTTGGAAGGTAAGGTGAAATCTCGCAAAGTTGGTCCAAGAAGATAAGCTGTGCTACAAGATGAGACCTGTGCAATACCAAAATACAAAACATCTAAGATAACCGCAAAGTACAAAATGAAAGAATAATGTTTCCCAGTAGAGAACTGATGCCAAACCGCAAATGAAAATTGTGCTTTAATATATTGCAACATTACCTTGCTAATATAAATATATAGTCATTTGTGTTTCAAAAATCTTGCAACACCACACATACACACACATTTACCTGGGTGTTTCGCTCCAAGAATCCAGTATGATATCTGCAGAGAGTTTCACAAATAACTGCAATGTGGACTTAATACTTGCTTCTGCTGACATATGACTTGATAATTCAGGATCCATTCCCTCACTGGCATGTCCATTTCTTAAAGACTGCCGATGCTGATGTTCCCGTTCCAATCTAACAAACTCACTTCCGGCAATCACTGCAGAAATGCACCTGCACGATATCATGTGATTAGGGCTACACAGATACCAAAATTAGTATATTCTAACGGCAATGAATAGTTTGACTTCTAAAATATTGCCAAGTAATGGAGTCAAAATACTATGAATATAATTTCCAGTTACAACCGTGTGGAATTACTGTATGGAAGTTAATCTACTGGCATTGGACTCATGTTATAATCGTGCAAACACAAAAACACTGAAGTATTTAACACCATATTGTTTACAACTAAGTACTTTAAACCAAAACAAAACCATACCTACCTTGCCAAGCAATGGATATTGTTACTAAAACCCTCTGTGTCAACGTTAAATGCCGTGGTAGACCAAATATTAGACATCATGAATGTTGCAAATAAGTACGGTAAAAAGCCCCATGATCCATCACTTGCACCACCTACTTCCTCCAAAATAGATCTTACCCAAACTGAATCATGATCATTAACAACTCCTACAGTATTTGCCACTGTTCTCATTCTCCTGATTTCTTCCTTTTCTGGTACTCCATCAGGTAGGTGCTTAACCACCCCAGCTAGCAATGAATGAATCAAGGGAGCACCTTCTTCAAGTATAGCACCAGAAGCTTCAGCTAGTAGCCGATCAAAAGCCAGTGCAAGGCCAGCCTGAACACAAAAACCAATCACAGTTTCCAGATCAACTATTTGCTTCACAGAGGCTTCTCTTTCAATTCTATCACCAGCATGCAGACTTGTAGCAACTGCTTCTAGCACATCTCGGTTTGAGCGTAGTGAAGTGTCAATGCAATTTAAAAGAGCAGCTGTGTGTTCTTTTAGCATTCTGTCTAGCCTGTCTACTCCATATCCACCAAAAATACGTACAAAAGCCTGTAATTCCCTGAGGTCAGTGACTGATTCTGCAAAATATCCACCGACAGGCCTTGTACTCCTGAAGCATTTATGAATTGGAACAAACAAAATCCCAGCACCCGAAACATCCTTTATTATGTTTTCAATATACCAGTTGCATACTGTTTCGGTGGCTGATCCTGTATGTTGGTCTGTTGACTTCTCAAACAAGTGCAGAGAAGAAACTGGTCCTGAAAAGGCTTCTGAAAGCAAAACTTCCCGGATACCCTGAGTAATGTCCATGCTGATGTGTTGTTCAGCAAGATGAACAATGCTAATATGTCTCTTAATCAGTGATTCCAAAATAGTAGGCCGTTGAAGATCGTTATCAGTTTTCAGAACACCAAGCAATCTTCTTCTGAAGTTGCCAAGAATGCATTCTCTCATGTACTGCACAAACAGATTGATGTGTTAAAATAATGACAGAATGAACAATGTTGGGTTAAAAAACGGTAAAATTCGGGGGAGTGGGAGTAGATGCGTTTAAGACTTGGGTTTCATGCATCATTGTTACTTGAACAGGTGACTAATGATGTAACTGCTGGATCCTCTAAATTGAATGGTGCATTTCGAGAGTAAAGTGCAGCATTGATAACCATTGATGAGTATAAATAACTTATAATTTTATAAAATGTTAAAACTGGGGTAAGAGATCATGGATATCTGCAAATCTAATCCTTTAACTTCCTTATTGGTGAATATCATACTCAGTTTGACCCTTAAAACAGGCATTTAAGAGGGAACAGTTTCAACCCGTGCACCTGGTTGGCCTAACCCAAGTGCTCAGAGTTTGGTTCATATTGAATAATAGAGATACAGATACCCACAAATTTAACTTTTTACAAATAAGAGCTTCTCCCGTGAGGGTCGAACCTAATCTGACCCAATATCATGCATACCCAAAAGTCTACCCCATATTAGAAGATCTAACTCCAACCAATGTCCAATCATTATTATGTAGCGTGATGCCTCTGGACAATTATTTATTTGATAATACTACTACAATCTAGATCCATGACTTGGATAGCAGGTTTCTAGGGCTCTTGGCTTAAACTTCTATTAACAAGAGTTCCAACAGAACTTTGGTAAGCAGATTTAGCTATCATTATAACAATACTTTTACATCTGAAACTCTCTGTAGGGTTCTAGACCTAAAGTTGCATTATCCACCGTTATTGACCTCACTATTCCCCTACTGTTTTTCCTTGATGGCAACAACTGTAGGACAAAATTTCAAAGCTCAATCCCTAGGTGTGAGAGGCAGATAAAAGGTTTTCCTGAACATCATTTACTAAAATCAATATATCAACAAGGAACAACTCACGAAAATTTGACTAGATTTATGAGATTTCACAAAGAAGAATTTTTTAAGTAAACCTAATGGAAATGAGATAAATTAAATTCAGATACCTAAACAGGGATTTTCCATAAAAAAAAATTTCAAAAAAGAAATACCTCTCTTTCTTATGCCTACTTTAAAACATCTTTTACAACCATTATGCATGCTTTCTTATATAACCTCCATTATTCAGAAACCTTGATATTAAGCAATAAAACTAGGAAATAAACTCTTAATAGTTGTATGTTTCCATATCTAACACAATATCCAAAAAAGTAATGCACATTTCCATTTTCCATTAACAAAAGACTCACTTGTTCCTATTCCTCTCCATTCTATCACACAAATATCTTTATCATATTTTTACTGTTTTACAATCCTTTTCCTGGATTTGAATATCAATAATGACATATTTTACTGCTAGTTAATTTACACTTGACCTTGCTACACAGTTTCTTCAAAAGGGCTGAAAGTCATACCATTCAAGCATTGATTTACTGGCCAAATTTTGTTGAAATATGGCACTATTGACTGTTATCAATAGATAAGTAAATCTCATGAAGAAAAAGAGGAAGAAAAGGAAAAAACATCCCTAACCTCTCTTAGTACAAAGACATGGTTTAAAACACATATAGGCTCCATATCGTTTAAAACTGAGCACAAATTGGTCAGCCTCTGCATTGCAGCTTCTAACCTGTCATTAAAAACAGTAGACAAATTAAAACAATACCCTTATGTGGTTACTCGTACATATTTAGGACGAGATTATTATGACATACATTTTGATAGAACCATTATTTTCAGGAAAACTCTCATGGCCAGGTAAAGGAAAACCAGCAGTTCCTTTCGGAGATTTATAGGATGGAATGGAAACTCTTGCCGTCTGATTCAGATATGAAGCTGCTTGCTCTGGAAGAAGCTGATGAAATCCAAAGGTTAGTTTTCAGAAATGAAGGTAACCTTGTTAGCTAAAAGTATTTACCTGATTCTCTAAGGCACCAAATCCTCCTTCAGAGTCAAGAATATTTATTAATCCTTCCAATCCTCCCATGATAGATTCAATCAGAGATTCAACATAAAGAACAGCATCCCTGCCAATTTTTGTAACCTGCTTGCAGAAAAATTCACAGTGACCACCTTTGTTCAACATTTCCATTTCTAGCTATCATCACATATAACACCTAATGATCAATCAGGACGTAGGAAAAGGAAGTTTACATGAATATTAAGTCAATATGAGATTTCATTTTTCAAAGGCAATGGCATTATTTATACTTTGAGTTTTGACTAATGATTAGATAATAAAAAATATAGATTTGCAGTGAAATCACGATCCACAATGACTACGTAGCTTCAAACAGAACATTTCAGAATTCCTTATTCAGAATTGTATGAAGCCTTATACATGTGAGTCATCCACTTTTAACAGATCCATAAGCAACATTAACTCTATTTTTACTTTTGTAATGATAAGTTTTTTCATTCAAAAAAAGTATTAATGAAAATAAAAGATTGCATTCAGTAAATATTTGGAATATTTGAAGATCAAGTATTCAACTAATAAAAGGAAATCAACAAAATACCACCATAAAAAAGAAGAAAAATGTTAAGAGCCTCCATCAAAATGTGCTAGTATCGGTTCACTAATTTGGTCACTACATGACTGGCTCAAGTAAAACTATTGGCAAGGATTTGTTTTTACCTCTTCTGGAACAATCGGAGATGCACACTCAGGAAAACTACTGGCAATCCCAAGCCATGCACAGCAGTGTTGAGGACGCCCTTCTGGACCAAACATGGTGTTTCTAAAAACCTATTATAGGAATATAGTTTGGATTAAAATGGAAAATAAAACCACAACTTAAATCCATACTCTAAGGTTAACGTCTTAGCATACAAACTAGGAATCATTCTATAGAAATTGAAAAAATCAATAAGGTTTGTGTGGAATATGGGCACTCACAGCTGTAAGGTGTTGGTGGTAGAAATACAACCTCCTAAGACTACCATGCTTTGAAAGTACGGATTCCAATTCATCTACACATCTGCATAAATAGAACCACAATGCCATAATTATCTCTTCAAGTTTTTTTAATTTATTATATATGTTAGATATATTATATCTTTTATCTTTTAGTTAGTTTGTTATTATTTCTCATTTGTATTTTGGGCTTAGCCCATATTTCTTCTATTATAAATAGAGAACCCTATGTGTGTATTTTACACAAGGGAGATTAATCTAAATATAGTTTTTCACTATATTCAACATGGTATCAGAGCAGGTTCTCTGATCTTCTTCTGGTGTCTCTGCTGTCTGCCGGCGGCTGGCCGCCATGGCCGCCGGCAGCCCCTAAAATTTCAGTGGGCAACCCTTCTCTCTTTCTTTTTCTCTTAAATCTGTGCCACAGTCAGCACCGTGCAGTCAGATCTCTCCAGCGTCGCCGGAGATTTCCGCCGCCGATCAGCACTGCCGTGATCGCCTCTTCGCCTCTTTCTGGATCTGTGGTCGTTGCATAAATCGGAGTACTTTGAATTTTTAGGGTTTCTCCCTCTCCATGGCTGCCCAACTTATGATCGGAGTCGGTCTCGCCAACCAGACCATCGCCGCTGTCCCCGCGCCGTTTGTCGCTGTCCCCGCGCCGTTTGTCGCTGTCCACGCGCCGTTTCCCGCTGTCCAGGCGCCGTTTCCCGCTGTCCGCGCCGTTTGACCACTGTCCGCGCCGTTTGACCACTGTCCAGCCACTATTGATCGCTGTCCAGGTGCCGTTTCCGCTGTCCGGCGCCGTTTAGTTTGCCGCTGTTCGGCCCTGTTTGCCACTTTTCGGTGCTAGAGTTAGCCCGATGTTTGGCCCTGTTTGCCGCTGTTCAGTGCTAGAGTTAGCACTGTTTGCTGCTGTTTGGTGCTAGAGTTAGCACTGTTTGCCGTTGTTCGATGCTAGAGTTTAGCCCGATCTTCTTGTGATACACTGCTAAGTATCACCACTTGGGAGTTGTCCAGCAAAGAATTTTGGACCTCCAACATGTCTTTGGATCTTTGATGCCTTTATTTCAGCATTGTAGCTTAATATTTTGTTTTGTTTTAGTGGTTCAGCAACTGTGATCTTTCAGATTTCCACCTTCACACTAAGGGAGAGTACGTTTCCAAGACACTGCAAGTCACATAAATATGGGTGTAGTCCCTGCAGTTTTGTAGATTTCAGCTACCACTGTTGATCCCGTCACCCATCCATCATTGATGAGGATTTAGTGTAGTCCCTGCAGTTTTGTAGCTCTTAGCTTTCAGCTACCACTGTTGATCCCGTCACTCATCCATCATTGATTGGGAATCAGTCCTTGCAGTTTGTCATTGTCCACCATTGCTCTCCTTCATCCACTTTTGAAGTTGAAGTTTCACAAGCTGTTGTGTTTGCCTCACACTCTGAAGACAAATCATCTAGTTCAACACTGAGTTCATCTATTCCAAGCTTAGTTCATACAATTTGTATGCTCCAGCTTGAGGGGGAGTGTTAGATATATTATATCTTTTATCTTTTAGTTAGTTTGTTATTATTTCTCATTTGTATTTTGGGCTTAGCCCATATTTCTTCTATTATAAATAGAGAACCCTATGTGTGTATTTTACACAAGGGAGATTAATCTAAATATAGTTTTTCACTATATTCAACAATATATAAAGAAATTGTCTGGAATCTCTAACTCTTCTGTATGCTATGGCATTTGTTTTTACACACACATGGCATGTGAGTAATTGCATAATACAAGCCATAATCCAAAAACATAATACTACACAATACTACATGACAGCCCTCTAGTAAGAATATATATAAATTTTAAAAGAGAAGAGAATACATGACGAAAGATCAAGATACCCTCCAAGTACAGGAATAGGGAAGGGATCAATCCTTGTGATATGTGTTACTAATAGCCAGAGAAACTATTTGATTAACACACAATGAGGATACAAAATCAACTTAATTATGAGTAGAAAAAAAAAGTAATTCTCAGCAAAAAGATATAGCATTATGTTCCACAATAGAGTATACTAATTACAACTAAGTTAAATTCATCAGCATACACATTTACGCTAATAAAAAGTTCAGTTGTCTGTTTTGGCAGATTTAGGGTTTTCAGGAGCATAGCTTTTCAGGTCACAAAAATAGGTCACAGGCCAGAAAACATAAAAGTTTCATAGACACGGAGACCTCACAACCCACAATTTTGCACAGCTGCCATTGCAATCTCACCAAATCAGAATACTTTTGATGTTGGGCTTGCAACAAAGCCAAACTCATGATTGTAAAATAATACAATCTTACACAAAAGGTGATGATATTGACACTCTACCACTGTAAATCTTATTTTCTCTCTGTTTTTTGTTTTTTTATAAATGAGGTGGGGATGGGGGAGAAAGAGGATTTTAAAGATTCAGGCTAATAATTTGATTAATGAATAACTCAAATAAGTATCAGAATGGTGTAGTAAGGAAATTAAAATTGTGGATTCAAACCTCGACCAATTGTAAGCAGCATTCCCTTCTGACAATAATCCTTCTTTGCCAGTGGATACTGTAGCTTTCTCCAAATGCCTAATGTTTATAGATGAACGTGAAGATGTGACTATCAATAAAATTGATAGCCAATCCTTTCGAAAATCCTGAAAATAGTAATAGTAAGTGTGAAGTGTATGCTTTAAAACATTAAGTTGACTGTAACTAGAAAATGAAGAAAAAATGACAAAATAAAAATAAAAACTAGAATTTAAGGTTCTGACACTAAAACTCTAGCATGAAATGCACAAAATATACGGAATGCAATAATTCTACAAAAGTGGCAAGTGGCAACTTGGTTATGATTATTGCTTGGAAATTGGTTACTCTACCAAATGGAACAAAAACCAATATGATGCAAATGGGTACATACTATAAAATACAAGGCTGACAGTTCTATTGTAAGGTACAAGGCAAGCTTAACAGCTAAGGTATTCACACAAACTTATGGAGTGGATTACTTGGAAAGATTTGCTCCAGTTGCAAAATTGAATACAGTCAGAGTGATATTATTTGTAGCAGCTAATTCAGTTTGAACTTGCAACAATTTAATGTCAAAATGTCTTCCTTCGTGGAGAACTTGAAGAGATTTACATGGAAATACCCCCTCGATACAGTGGGAAATTGCTACCAACGCTGATTAAAAGTTAAAAAAGGCATTGAATAGATTGAAACAATCACCATGAGTGTGGTTTTTGAAGATTTACTGGAGTTATCATAGGTTTGGGCTTCAAACAAAGTCAAGTAGACCACACTCTTTTTGTTAAACACATTGAGTCAGGGGGAGTGACAATGTTACTGGTGCATGTGGATGATATTACAATGACAAGTGATGATGAAGAGGAGCAAACACTGTTAGGCCAACATCTAGCCAAGGAATTTGAAATTAAAACCTTGGGAAAGTTGAAGCATTTTTTGGGGATCGAAGTGGCCTATTCTAAAATGGATATTTACATATCCCAACCGAAATACATTACTGATTTGCTGAAAGAAAGGTAAGATAGCTTACAAGCTTGCAAATACACAACTTAAGACTGAAAATATGATAAAAAGGCTTAAGAAATTTATTATCTCCTGGCTAATCTTTGTTATTTATTTATACAAGAAAATGACATCTAGAACACCAAAAGGTACAAGAAAAAGGCTATATCTATGTAATTAATGCTAATAAGTAAACAGCTCATAGGTACAGCCTAATTAGCAGTTTTCCAACACAACTACTAACTACCTATACTTAATACCTATTCTAACAAGACAAATTCATCCAAATCTGAAGTTGGGAAATGTAGAAGATACAGCAATTGACAACGAAACGTACCAAAGATTAGTTAGCAGACTCTTATTTGTCTCACTAATATTGCGTTTGTTGTGAGTCTAGTCAACTAGTTCATGCACCAACCAAAGGAGATTCACTTGCAGACTGAGCTAAGAATTGTGCAATACTTGAAAGAAACCCTAGGCAATGGAATTCTGTTCAAACGGAATGGGATGTAGGTCTTGAAGTATATACAAAATTTGGCAGGGTCACTTATGGATAAGAGATCAACTCCGGGATATTGCACTTTCCTTGGTGGGGATCTTTTAACTTGGAAGAGAAAAAAATAAAGTGTGGTGGCTAGATCTAGTGCTAAAGAAGAGTTTAGAGCAACAGCACAAAGTATCTATGAACTGCTATGGTTGAAAATCATCTTGACAGACTTGGAAATAAAGCAGGATGAACCAACGAGACTTTCTTCTGATGACAAATCCATTATTAGCATAGCCTATAACCCAGTGCAACATGATAGAACCATATACTGTGAAGTTGACAGGCATTTTATCAAAGAAAAATTAGACAGTGGTCTGATCTGCACTCCATATATCTCCTCACAAGACAACCTACCAGATCTTCTAACCAAGGGGCTGAATAGCAACAGCTTGGGGGGAAGTATCAGCGACCACATTTATTATTTCCTTATTTAGCATACTACAAGTAAATGTGGGAAGTATCCCTGAATCCTAGAGATCCA